>NW_015112694.1:269381-270871 GCF_001443285.1 Poecilia latipinna | reverse complement strand
GGCAATGCTGAGAGGTTTTATTTTGACTTTTTACATTATTTAGCCTCTTCATATTTTATATTTTTAATGCCAAAATTGTATTTCTTTAAGACTAATGCTATTGGGCTGTGGAAGACAGAAATCATAACGAAACATTTGATTCCAACAGGCAGCTTTCCTCATGTAAACACAAACCTGTTGCTTTTAAAACAGCCATCTACTTCTCTGCTTTGACCCAAAACAGGGCAAACTCCACAACCCCATAATGCTAACTATGAAGTGTGCAGATGGGATATCAGCATTATGGTAGTAAGCTCTGTTAGGTCAGGGTTCACACAGAGATGGAGCCATTTAGAAACCTTGGAGGGCTGCCTGTCTCTGACCAGCCGGAGGAAGAGTGGACTGATTACAACATTGGACTTCCATAAACTGGCTCTAGAGCCAAACGCTTTATGATGACTGACACACAAGCGGAGCCACCACTCCTTCGGGCATGCTACTCATTTTGTCATACGAGGGCTGTTGGCAGTGACGCTAAAATTTTTTGCAGCATTGCAAAACATGACAGTAGTGCATCAAGCCAGCTCTCATTTCAAACGGGTTGCTCATTTGGCTCCCGCTTTGCGAGTCCTTCTAGAAATATTGAGGGTGGTAATATTTGAATGCTGTCTCCAGGGGATCTTGGTGTACCTCTTCCACCGTTTGCTGCACAGAGACAGTGAATGCACCAATCAGAGGGTGTTATCAGTTATTCAGGCTAAACGAATTAACAGTAAGCTGAGATCTGGAAGGTGTGCAATAACATTGTGTTATGATGTTTTTTAAATTGCTGTGTGTGTCATCTTTGTTTTTGCTCTTTATATGTGTTTTAGGTGTATTTATTGCTTGTTTAAGCATTTGTTAATTTGCATAAAATACCCTTAGTCCATGACAAATTTACCCTAGGGAACAATACATTTGATTTTATTCTATTCTAACACTTTTTTCATTTTATGGTCAAAGTATTGAGAAATGAGGCACTCATGCACAATAAAGTATTCATACCATAAAGGTATTCCATCTTTTGTCATGTTACAAGAAAAAAATATGCATTTCATTGGGATTCCATGCAGTGGAACAACAGAACATTCAGCCCCTGTTACTCTGATGGAAGAACTCACACTAAGGGTGCATTCACACCAGCCCTGTTTAGTCAGCTTTAATCAGACTCTGGTTTGATTGAAGTTCAGTTCGTTTGGGGAGGTGTGTACACAGAATTGAACTCTGATACAGACCAAAAAAGCAAACTCTGGTCTGCCAACAAACCTCGGTCTCAGTTCGATTTGAATGAATTCTGGTGCAGTTTGAATGCAGATGCAGAGTCAGGGGGGCTAAGTACAAAGGTGTGCCACAATTTTCCTTTTTAAAAAAAAACAAAAAAAAAAAAACATTGAAACCGTGTATCCTATCATCCTGCTTCATAATTATGAAGCATTTTATATCGGTCTAAAAATTCCCATATATATATATAT
>NW_015112694.1:237710-266021 GCF_001443285.1 Poecilia latipinna | reverse complement strand
ATATATATATATATATATATATATTAGCATCTGTTTGTAACATAAAAAAGTAAAGAAGTCACTGTTGTTATTTGCATTTTTGATCCTCTCCTAGAAAAATAATCTCTTTCTCTTCTTAGCATGTGTAAACTGAAATTGTGCCTTGCTCCCCAGATCAACCAAACTTTGAGTGGCGGCAGGCCTGCGATGGTTTACTGAGCTGAAGACAGCAGCTGTCACAGTCACTTGTTAGTAAGGACAATTAACCCTCGATAGCACAGTTGTCACAGGTCATTTTGCACAAACAAAGGGTGACATGTTAGACTTCATCCAACTGCCTCTACACCTGTTGCTGGTCACCTGTCTCCTGCTCACTCCTATCTGCCTGTTATGTCAGATGTTTGTGATAAAACTGGTTAAATTGTTACTGTAATTTATACAAAAACATACTAAGGTTTATTTGTTTTGACTCTTGAATTGCATCTTAACCTATTTTCTTTGGTGGTGAAAATTCATCCTTGAAACATTTTTCAAGTTCTTCTGTATAATTTATGTGCACAACATAAACACAATATCACTGAGAAAATATATGCACACAAAAACAATCTATATATACAACTGGAACCAGAAGATTACACACACACTGAATAAAAAGACACGCACAGTTCCCCTTTAGCTTCCTAAAACTACAGAGCATGTATCCAAAAATGTGTTGATTTGCAAACAGCAATCTGGTTTTTTATGTTTATTTTGAAGTAAATGCTTCATCCTTGCTGAATGGCCAGAACAAAAACAAAAGACTCAGGAGATTAAAGCTGAAGTGCAAATGGTTCTTCCGAATGTCAAATGACCCCCAATCATACTGCTAAATTAGTTACAAAGTCAGTGTTTTGAAGTGGCCATTGAAAACTTGACTGCAGAGCTGAAAATGTATGTGAAAGCAAGATGGCACACAAACCTGACTTATCAACTCCAGTTCTGTTAGGAGGAATGGGCCAAACCTCCAGCAAGCTAATGTGAGAAACTTGTAGAAGGACACACAACGTGTTTGAGCCAAGCTGAACTCAAAAGAAGAAGGGGCTCAAGGATGGGCCCATGTGGAACTCCATATTTAATGCTGACCTGAAGTCATTCTAAAGTGCTCGTAGAAACCAAACAGCTCTGTTATTCTATTATCTCAGGGCCACAGAAACTATAATTGTTGGACTGTTCCCAATTTGAGAGCTGTAGGAAACACTTCAGTCAAGAGATATTTGCTATTTTTACTGTTGCACTACAGACTTCAAGTACAATCAATACTAGGAAACTTTATGAAAAAGACAAAAGAAAAAGGCAGAAATCAAGCAAAAACCAAGACATGTTTTACCAAATCGATATGCTTCTTTAGACTAACATTTTCTCATCTTCTATTAGATTTTTAATGTTTCCATATAAAGCATAAAAAAAATATCTTGCGCTTTTAATATCCTGCATCAGGTCAGCAAGGTCATGAAGCAGATGTTCCCCTGCTGACACTCAGTCTGATGTCATATCTCCGGAGAGGCGGAGGTCTGTACATCTGGAGCAGCCGTGGCTCTGTAAGCGATAGCCATCATGACATCACCTCTTCCTGGTTTAGCCAAGCAGCGAGGGGCAAAAATAAACCGCTTCTCAAACAATGCTGATGACTGATTGTGCACGGGAAAAATGATTACACCAACGGATCAAACTACGAGGACATGAGGAGTCAGGGAGCAGGGAATGGACTTTTTCTAAATGAGTCCAATGTCAAATGGATAAAGAGCAGCAGTTTATGTTTAGATTATTTTATAACCAGCATAAGTTTAATTATATTTTTCATCTTTAATGCCAGAAACAAAGCTTAATTTCAGATGTATTTTTATGTACAGTTATGTAAAAATCTGATAAAATGTGAAGATTGATATTTAGATATTAGCATACATATTGATTTGAGGCATTTATTTATTCATTGGAATAATTATTTGTACAAAGTGGAATTATTATGTACAACTGTAATGTTTCCCTTTTTATGGATCTTTTCTTATCCATAAAAGGTCAAACTTATTCATACAGGCTTAGATAAACACATAAACCACCACTAATATTTGGCAAACAGTTTCTTAGCAAAGTAACATTTAACCCTAACACTTTTTTTGCCATTAAAAAGCAAACAGTGAAAATATTAATTAGTATATGTCTGCACATTTGATTAATACTTAAAGGTAAAGGTAAATAATATTGAACATCTTTTTACATTGATAAGATTTCATTTCTTTTTCTTTTTTCTTTTCCAATCAAAATCTATTATTATATCTTTTTTGGAGCTAACTTAGAAATATTTACAAGGTATTTTGCGATATTAACGCTTTTGTATGACTGTAAATGTGACTTTTTGTTACTCGCTGTGTTGATCACGGACCATAATTTGACATCTACCAAAGTTGAGGCAGCAATGTAGCAGAAGTAAGAAATACTGCCACCTGCAGGTTGGCGTTAGTATCACTATAACCCAATGTTTTTCACACTTTTTTGCATAAAATTTGTAATAAACTCACAATTATGTATTATGGTGAAACAGTGCGGGGGATGTGTTGATTTTCCGCAAATTTCTGTGAAAAACTGGAGAGACTGACTGGTGTAATTTGGCAACATACAGATAAAAACTGCTTTGATTTGACTGATACAATATTCAAGCTCAAAACTGTGAGGCTCTGTTTATGTTCTCCTCTGGAGTCTAAAAAGCCAGATTGAGTTTGACACATGCAGCTTATACAATAAATATTATTTCAGAGCAGCAACATTATCTGTAAATGACGTGCTTGAACTGCTGACATCAGATTGTTACTGGAAGGTCAAGCTGTTTGAATGAACGAGACCTGATCCGAAATACACACATGGGAATTCATGCCTGAGCTCTCCGGGAGAGAAACCGTACCCAGAGGGTGAGAAATGATGTCACCAGGTTTCAACTGTGGCTGTCATGTAACCAGCACATAATGGGGACAGGACAGGCTGTTATTGGTTTTACTGGGACTGGAACATAACTGGACTTTTATGGGACAAAACCACTTAACTTTTTAGCATTATCAGTCCTTCATCTGTTGGTTCTACATTAATTCCTACAGTTATTGCTACAAAAAAAAAATGTACAAGCATTATGTTTCATAGGAACACATGGGAAATTTTAAACAGATTTTGCACAACAGTGAGAAAGCTAAAAAATTTTAAACAGACTTTAGCAGAAATTTATATTTCGAAATATAAAATGTTTGCCAAAATGCTTCCAACCAAGACAATGTTTTGTCAGTCATTTCAAAAAATGTTGGTCAAATATATAAATTCACACGATGCAGTGCATTAACTCTACTTTTTTAAAACTATATATACATATAAAAATATATTCAATCCATTTTAATGAAGTTTATCCATCCATCCATCACTTGCCCACACGGAAAGACTTATCAATCTCTAGCACCCCCTACTGGTTGAGTGCGAGACAAACTTTTGTGATAAACAAATAACCTCCACTTCAAATACATTTGAAGATTTGTATTAAGCTTTAAATAAAAACTATATTTCACGGCAACAGCATAATTTTTCTTTGGAAATTTTAGGAAAAAAATCTAACTTTAGATTAATCCAATTTAATTGGTGTGAACAAAAAAATCACTTTACTTTTCTCAGTTGCTTTGGTGCATTTCTTAAATTGTCTTTTACATTTGCAAAAGTGCATTTCTCAGAACAATTTGTACAAACAGCAAAGCGCCATGGATTACCTGAAACTTGTAACTTACATCCATGAAGGTCGGATTGCACATCTGTTGGCGGTCCTGTCAGCAGAATCTCAGCTGCTCCTCCACAGTTCTTCTCTGATTAATGCTCTTCTTGCTCTGTTTCTCAGTTATGGCGGAACCACGTTGTGGTGGGTTTTCAGCTTCTTTTCGTTTTCCTATGGATTGAACAGAGCTCCACCAAAAGACTTGGCGTTTAGTTTTCTGCTTTAAAATTATTCATGTCCTCTAACAAACATCTTAATTCTTCTAAATTATGTGCTCCATTGTGTCGGTTATTCACGTAAAATCTCTAAAATACTCGTGCACTGAAAAAGCAAAACCTTTCCAAATATTTCTGATCTAGTTTCTAGTGCAAATATCTTAGTACACTTGAAATAAGACAAAACTAACTTATAAGTAATTTGCAGAAAGAGCTTAGATCTTGTTTTAAGTCAATAATTCCTTAATATTAAGTTTTAAAAGTGTGTTTCTTTCATTGGAAATTATTTCACTTTAAACATGGGAAAATGTCTTGTTATAAGTGCAATAGTCTGCCAATGCAACAAATAGTTCTTAAATAGTTCTTAAAATCAATATTAAGGAACAAGCTCTTATTTCTTGCTGAAAAGTTACTTGTAAGTTAGTTTTGTATTATTTCAAGTCTACTAAGATATTTGCAATTGAAACTGGATCAGAATTACTTGCTATTGCAGTGTGGCTGGTATGTGGCAAAATGTGCAACAATTTAAGAGATATAAATACTGCAAGGCATAAATTATTCAGACTGAATGTCCACCAATAAACACACAGAGTTATACATCTCAGTAATATTACATCTGTGCAGATTTGTATTATTTTTAGAGGGGATATTACTTTGCTTTATGTGAGTGCAGAGTTTCTGCTCCTCCATGAGATGTCAGTGTTGCACAAGCAAAAGCCGCCATGCTCCAGGAAGCTGAGTCAACTGGGGCTTTTGGGAGTCTTTTGGCAGCACCTGCCTCACAGATAAACATTTGGCGCATTTGGAAGGAAAACTCCAACCGTAACTCAGGCTTCAAGAAACATTCCACGTCAAATTATTTGAAGGTTCAATCAAAACAGACCACATTTTTCTGTTTGAGACCCGTTTTCAAACTGAAATGTTGGGGCGGTAATTCATGGATCTAGCGCTGAAGCCAGTGTTGATACGTGAGCTGCCAAAATGGACAAAGAAAAGCCTAAAGTAAAACAATATTTCAACCAATAGTTTATAAGATCTCAGCAATGGGAGAGGGTGCCAGCAGGGGCTGCAGCCTGGTCGGGTTGAGGCGAGGTTTTGTGGTTTGTTGGTTCCTCCTTGAGTTTAGCTTAAGTGGACATTGAGGTCAGGCTTGGCCTCGTTTGTGTGAGTTTGGGAATATAGCGAGAAACTGATACACTTCCTTAGCAGCACGTCGAACCTAAAGGGTGGAAATTGGAATAAGTGAACAGTGTAAATACTGAATATTGCTTTTGTTTTACATCTCCAGCTGGATGTCAAAGTGGATCTCCAAAGTTGTAATTTAAACACTACAGTACTCAAACAATTTCCTTTAGACAGAACACAGACTTTTCATTTCTCAGCTGGAAATCTGTGTCCAGTGGGCAGAGCCGTTAACGGGGGGAGGCATTGCACAGCCTGCGTCTGGTGTTTCTGTGAGATCACTGATGGCTGTCGGGGAAAAAAGGCAGAACCCTCTCGGATGTCTGTTTGGCTGCCAACTTGTTCTCCTTTAACTGTCCCAGACATCTGATGAGCAGCAGAGAAAGAGGGGGAAGAAAAACAGACATCTGGAAGAATGCATCCCCAGAGTGACAGCTGTTTGCAGTCATCCAGCGTGGTTCTTATTAAACTTGTGCCTATTTCCTCATAGAAAGCTGCTTTCACTCATACAGTGCTGTGCATGAGATACATGTATTTTGTTTTGCACTTTGGCAAAGATTTCTCCCATTTCTGTCCAGTTCTTGTTCTCAACCTTCTAAAAATAAGTTAAAGGAGGCCTGTTTTTCTTCCTTGAACGGGTTAGGATAGGGCTATGGCCTACACAAACATGTTCATCACATGTTTTTTTTGCAAAAAATCATTCAATGAGATTTTAGTCTGATCAGTTCTGCCTATTTTGAATTCCTATATATCTTTAAAAAGCAGAAGTGGAGCCTCCTGCACAACCAACAAGAATGCAGCAAGTGGTTTCTGGATGGTAAGTCAATAACAAAATACTTGTCTTTTCCAGAAGCCATTGTACAGTGCATACAGTGGTAAAAGCAGCTGACCAAATATGCTGGAACTCCGCTTGGTTGCTAGGTGGCGGACTGAGCTCCACTATGGTTGCTAGGTAATGAGGCTGTGCTTTGCTGTGGTTGGTGAGGAACAGTGCCGGATTCCGGATGTTTTTGAAATGGCTCATTTTCCAGACAACAAGACAAACAAAACATGAACTCATTGCCAAAACCAACTGGGTGGTTTTTAAACACTTAAAAATATTAGTTTCACTGGCAGATTATTTCACTTATAGCATGTAATACATGTTTTGTCATAAGTGAAATAAAGCTCCAATGAAACTAATACTTTTTCATCTATAATAAGGAATTATTTACTCAAAAAAGGTTAAATATCTTGCTGAAAAGTTACTTGTAAGTTAGCTTTGTCTCATTTCAAGTGTACTATGTGCTACAAAAAAGACCAAAAGTACTTGGTAAGATTTAGTTTTTTTGAATGTAGCCTACAATGGCAGCAGATAAACAGTTTTGCTGGAACAATAAGTTCTTTCTAAATCATTAGCACATTTGGCAGCGTGTAAAGAAGCATCATTGACAGCGCTTTGACCCTCCTCGTGGTTTTTGACTGGGAGAAAGTGAAGGAGCTCGATCTCCTCATAAATAATCTGTCTCATAAGCTCATAACATAGTGACAGCATAAAAAATATGCAAAAAAAAAAATATATTCTTCATAAAAGTTACACACTGCACTTTTAATGCAATAAAATCTTTTCTTTGTTTCAAATCCAGGACAGCACATGACTTCAGTTCCCTGATGCCGTAAGAGTGAAGAAGCGGTAAACGGACTCAGTCATCGTTTAGCCCTGACCACTGTGAGTACCAGCTTCCAGGAGGAGCGAACCTTTGGTCCCAAACACTTCCCCTCACCTTCTCTTGAGTGGGCATTCCAATAAAGATTAGCTGCAAATCTTTCCTGTTCGACTGTGGATAATCCCTCAAACACTGCCGCACTTCTCTGATACCAAGTCTGAATCGGGCGCAGGTCCGGTCGCTGCTTTTATCTCGTAATGTGGCTGTTTGAGGTCTTGTACGTTTCTCTCTGAGACAATAGAAAAAGTCAAAGAAAAGGAAATAGAAAGATTAAAATTGTAATTTGATGGACTGCTCTTTCATATAAAATAAACAAGGAAGTGCAAGAAGTTTGGCTATTACCTCACTAAAACCACCAGAAGAAATTTAATCACAAAGGATGCTTTACAAAAACAAAAATCAAACAAAAGTCACGGAAGAAGAAACTGCTACGATTATACGACTTTTATTTTTCTTTCCACAGTCTCCACATGCATGCTTATTGTGGGAGTTCTTGTAAAATTAACAACTCGTTGCAATCAACAGTCACCAAACTTTTGCTAAGGAGGAGGAATTGCTGCAAAATCATTTTTCTTGATACAATCGCCTGGTTTTCTTTAGATAGAAAAAGGTTTTCCTAACAGATAACCAGGATCAACAGGGAACGTATGAAATTTTATTTGAATCTGTCATTGTTTTGGAATTTAATTTACATATTTCTGACTATAACTTGGATTTGTTTGTCTTGAAACAATAATTTCTGTGCCATTTAATTAAACTGAATGGAAATCAATATTCAGAGAAAGAAGAAGAATAAAATTAGGAATCTAATAATAAACTCACAAAGGTTTATTTGTGCCACCAATTCAAAGTGAATACTTGCTAATCATAAGAATCTGTGGCAGCTGGCTGATCGATGGGAAGCTTGAAACCAGCAAGACATCAGTCTGTTGAAACAATGAAAAAGAGTTCAAGGTAAATTAACAAAAAGTGTGACAAAACGGAGATTTGAAGCAAATCTCATTAAATCAGGAAGGTTGTAAAAATGCATCTTACCACTGAGCAAAGAACATTTTAAACTTTCTGCTGGAAAAAATAAGCATGACCAAAAACAGTCCAAATCTAAATCGTCTCCAAAGTTCTTGATGAAACTGGAAAAGAAAGAGATGCACACTGAGCAGAGCCGGCCTGAGGCATGAGCAAGCTTTGCATCTTTTGACTTGGTGAATCTGAATTTACTTTAAAACAATTCTCCAATCTTTAATCATCTCACAGAGCTCTGGTCAATCTGGATGCAGACAGGCTGGGCATGGAGAAGCAGCCAAGAGGCCCACTGTCACTCTGGAGCAGCTGCAGAGATCCACGACTCAAAACTAACGTACAAGTAACTTTTTGGCAAGAAATAGGAGCTTGTTTTAAGTCAATAATCGCTTAATATGTGAAATAATCTGCCAGTGACACATATTTCCCATATTATGAGCTAAAATGTTCACTTATGACTAGAACTGTTTCATCAATATTCACAAACTACTGACTTAAAACAAGCTCCTATATTGTGTTGAAAAGCTACTTGTATGCAAGTTATGTGTTTTTTTTTCAAGTGAACTAAGACATTTATAGAAACTAGACCAAAAATACTTGGTCAGATTTAGTGCTTTTGCTGCAATTTCATATATTTTTTTACATCTAAGCTGAAATTCATTGAGAGTGTGGGCGCCCACAAGCTCTTTTCATGTCAGGATCACAGTGAAAAACTGGGATTCACACGTGTTTCTCGCACATAACGCGATTTAAAAGTGACGGAGAGGACATTGCTGCTTTTAAGCTAATCGGCAGCCTTCAACGATCCCCGTGGCATAATTGGGAATAATGAGTTACTCACGCTGCCGTGATGTGATTCTACTTTCATTTCTGCAGCAAACAAATGATTTCCTTTTCAATGTTGCGCTTCTAAACACAGATTTGTGAATGCACGAAGATGATGATATAAAACTAGAACAGATGCGCTTAGCTGTGTTTGCCTGCCGGCGGAGAGTTTGTCGACCCCCTTCTGCGGACTCTCCTAACGTGATTTATAATTTGAAATACCAAAGGGTTCAAGTTTTGGCTTGATTGAAGTCATTCATGGAAACAGTACTGGGTGTTTCACCTCTCTCTGGGATCGTGTCTCGGAGGGAATGGGCTCCAAATGGGAGCATAATGCAAGAATTAGCTTTCGGAAAAGATTCAAGCTCAAGTGAAAAGGACAGTATGGGGGAGACGGGGGTTTTAGTTGTTTTACAGCTCAGTGGTGGCGTTTGAAAGCTCTGCCTTCCAGCAACGTGGGTGGCACCGTTGTTCCGAGCATCTCCTCCAACGTATTGTCACTGACTCTGGTGCACTTGTCAGCGTCTGTCTCTCTCTTTTGCTCTCCTTTGGGTGAAAATGTTGATTCGGTTTTGTCTCAGGTAAGTCGAGGCTTTGATTCGCCTGAATTCCTCTGATATGTTTACGGTTTTCTTCGTTTTTCTCCTCTGCAGAGGTCACTCGGCCCGGCGCCTCCACGGTTCCCGGATGACATCTCATGTTTTGCATAAACAGAGAAGCGGAAAATAACAAAAAAAAATTTCCCGTTTTACACCCATACTCAACTCAGTACACCCCTTGTTGTCCTTTATGTGCAGCCTAAGTGCTTTGGCATTAAATCTTATTATTTTTTTTTTTTTGCTAAATAAACCAGTTTCTGGTTGGAATTACACACAACTTGGTGTGAGGTCCCTTTCAGAGAGGGGGCCTGGATCCTTTTATCCAAAATGTTTTCTATTTCTGCTTTTGTAAGACACTTTTGACTGCTTTGAAAAGAGAGAAACCAGGTTTTTCTTGTGTTTCTGGGGGTGAGGTTGGGGATTTTTCTCGGCATTGTGGTGAGATTTATTCTAAGAGGCTGCATTTTTTCCTGATTTCCCTCTTTGTTCTCGGTAAGTAGTTCCAGGTCCCCCCTCCGCCCCGAAACCCCTCACTCACAGTCACACGCACACACTCGTTTAGTGCGCGGGTGCTTTTTCCACGCCGGTGTGCACGTGTGTGTGTGTGCGTGCGGCCGAGGCGGGGACTCGGTGTGACACCTGCTGCTGGGATGAATGGGGTCAGTGGCAGGGCCCTTCAGCAGGCAGCAGCTGCTTGTTCTCACTACAAACCCGACTCCCTCAGCGCATCAAAGGACTACAACTGAAGGACACAACACACAGTGCCCTCTACCATCATCTCCTCTCATTACAGTTATTATCTCCAAGCGCCGCGACCCCTCTCTCTCTCCTGGGGTCACGGACGTAATCGTCGGGAAGGAAACTTGAAATTGACCAAGGGGAAACATCAAAAACAAACTTCAATTTCCCCTCCTGCAGCTCTCCCAATGCAGGAAGAGGTCTGCAGACAGCTGCTGACAGACAGGATTCCTGGTATTTGGTTGGTCTGACCTGTCTGTGCTCTCTTGCTGTGTGGTAGTCTGCCCTGCATGTGACTCAGTGGGTCTGAAAACATTCCCCCTCAGGCATAAAATAAAGCCAAGGCTGGTGGATAAACACTGAGATATGAAAACAACTGTCTGTTCTGCAGCGCCAACAAGTGCGGCGCATCTGTTCCAGCCTCGTTTTCAGGATTTAGTTTTTGCCTTTGATTATTGGAAATTAAGAGGATTGCAACAAACATTTTCCTTTATCTATCCAGCAGAGGTCAGCCTTTTATTAACAAATTATGAGGGTTAAAGTCATGCAAAACCAAAATTAAATCTAAGATAGCATAAATTATCAATGGTGCGTGTCATATTTGTGACTCCATAGTTGGAAAAACCTCCAGCAGGTTCTTTATCGTCCAGGTGGGATCATAAAGGAAGCTGAAGGATGGGTAAACAGTGATTATAAACCTGGAAAACAGATCACAGATTAACCCAAAAAAGATCTCCGTTAATACAATTCCAGTCAGAGGTTTGCTTTCCCTCACCATTCACATGAATGTTACATTCATTTTGGGCTTTTTATAACTTTTTGTGGGGGTTAGGATGAGAAAATAAAAATAAAAATCAGGAAATTTGCATGTTTTAATTTGCACTTGGTCAAAGATATCTTTACAATTTCAAATTTAAACATATATCCCCTCCAATATTTAGTCTCCTTATCGAGTTATTCCACCTACTTTATGCAATGCAAACAGTCCCACATCACAATGCAGCCACCACCATGCTGGTACAGTGTCATTCAAACTAACATACCTCAACCTTTCCCTTGTCTGATTATTACGTTTTTGTCCAGAAGTGTTTTTTCTGGCTAACATGGGCAGCTGCAACATTTTTATCACCCTAAAACTTGTTTTCAGTGGGTTTTTCTCTTCCTAATCAACCCCCTTCCAGTCTATGCTGAAGTAAAACTGATTTCACTGGGAGACAGAGACTCTTGTGTCCCAACATCTTACAATTTTTGATCGTTTTAAGCCTCGTTCGTGTTTGTTTGTTAGGTCCACACCAGGATTCGCTGAAGTGTAATTACACAAAAGGTCCGAACCAACAGGGGAAACAAACTCTGGTCCATTTAAACGGGACCAAATGTGCCAGGTGTGAATACACCCACTGCTAGATTAAAACAAAACTCCCAGTATATGCAAATTTTAAGTTGTATTATGATTCCAAGAAGAACAGTTAAGCCTAAATTTATCATTGTTTTAGGTCTGTATTACAGCATTTAATTTATTTCTGTTTAACTGGAGCAGTGTTGGTTCTAAAAACCAGTTCTAGAAGAACACAATGTGTTCGGTTCTGGTCCGTTTGGACAGTTTGTAGGTGAGGAACATGGCCGCCTTGGATCGTGGCGCTCTCCTAGGCTAGCAGCACTGTTCGTTTCCAAAGTGGTCTTCTAAACAACGACACGAGTACGAGCCCTCCGTGTTGATGCACCGAGCGTGGCGGCTGCAGCTGTGCTCTCCAACGAGACATTCGTCTTTATCTTTGGGACAAAAAGAGCAAGAAATTAATAACAAACTTAAAAACACAAGGGGCAACTCGATCGACAAACCAGAAATTCTTTATACTTTTCTTACAAGCTATGGCGGCGTATTAGGCTCACTCTAAGAAAAGAAAATAAAAAAAAAACATTTACAAGAATAAAGTCATAAAATAACGAGAATAAAATGCTGTATTCTTGTTGGGTGTGCAGGAGGCCCTACTTATACTTTTCAAAGATGTATGGTTGTATCATTGCACATCTGTTTGCAACCATTTCCGTGGGGGCGTGGCCAGCAGCAGAGTATTTGGATTTAAAGAGACAGGATGCCTTAAAACAGCTGAAAATAGGCAGAACTGAAATCTAATGATATCAGACATTAGCTTTAATGTGTGCAATAAATGTGATGAAACCTGTTCAAGGAAGCATAATAGGCCACCTTTAAACTAATTTGAATAATAAACTGATGAACTAATGAACTTGAATTTAATTAAATATTAAGAAAATAGACTTTGTGTTAAGGTCATTCATCCTTTTCACAGAAAAGCTGCTTTACACTTTAATACTAGTTAAAACGGAAAGAGCAAAGCCTTTCAGCACCGCCTGCTGCTGATCCTGTTGGAGAGATAATTCAGCAGAGCTCTGGTTGAAGATGAAAACAGAAAGAGCTGGTGGCTGATCCCAGAGCTGAGTGGGTGAGCCGTCAAATAAACACGGTCTCTCTGGATCCTCTGCTGCCAAGCTCTTCTTCACAGGATCTCTCTCTCTGCCAGTTAGCACAGATGAGGTGAACATCTGGGGACGTGCTCTGATCATTTCAGTCTTTTACAGGCCTGATGTCAAACACATCTGAATGTGATGTGAGCACAGCGCTGGCAGTCATCTTGACATTTCTGGTTTGATTCTGGAGAGGGATCGCCAGGAAAAGCTCCCGCTGAACGCTTCTTGATGGTCGACTTTGCAACCATGGTGTGAGATTTGCTATGTGGCTGCAATCATCCAATATTATAGCGATGAATCATTTGCTAAAGAAAATATACAGACAAATTGAAAATAATTGCTGTGTAATTGGGGCAAAACCTGCAGATTAAATACATATTCATTGGCAATCTTGCTAAATGTAGGTTTGAAAAACCTTAAAATAAATCTATATTTAATGTCACCTCACATAACATGTAAAAAATGTTTAATTTGAGAACATTTATTTTGTTAGAGTCTGTACCCTCCAGTTAACGATTAGTCGATTGCTAAATTAGTTGACAATTATTTTGATTATAAATTAATCATGATTAATTTGATTAATTGTTTCAGGCCTATCCTTAGTTTGTTCATTCCTATAATTGATGAAGGAAAACAACCAGAACTGCTAAATAAAACTTATTTAGAGGCACAAATGACAAATTAGGTTTTTTTTTAAACAAGGGAACTTTCAGTTTTGAAAAATATTTACAATGGGGAATTTGTTATAATATTTAAAGAACCCAAACCTTATTTCTAGTTTTACATTTCAAAACTAATTAAAACTTAAAACCTTTGTAAAAAGAGAATGGAAATATTTTCTATGGGATGTTGATATAACTATGTAAAAAAAAAAGGATGTAGATATAAATTAAGCTAATTGTAGAAGTTAAATAAAATTATTGCCTAGCAAAATTTGAAAAACAACAAAAACATACATTTGTAAATAATCTATATTTAAAAACATTAGTTAGTTCTTCATAATCTTTAGCTTGCACGTGACCAAATTAACACAGAAATGGTTAAACTTATGCAAAAAATGAAATTTCTCAAGTCCCAGAAAAAAAACTGTAAAAAAAAAAAAAAAAAAAGTCAGTGGAAGGACTGAATTATCTTGAGAGAAAAAAACCCAAAAGGTCACTAAAAGTTTGTACATAGTCCAAACTGGTGCCAAAGGTGATTTTCTTAATAAATATGTTAATGAGCAAATATTTTATATACGCTGAATAAATGTAATCAAATGAAAGGTTTATAAGTAAGATTATGCAACTGCAATGAAAGGCTAATTTATTAGATTGTGTTCCCTTTATTAAGAAAGAAAGGAATTGTAAATGTTTCTTTAACTTTAAAAAATTTTTTCTCAAACAATCTCTGAGCAAATTCCAAAACCTGTTTTCATAATTTAAAAATAATATGTTTACGCTGTCAAACCACTTAGATTAGGTTGTTAGAGGATGACAGAAATAAATAATAAATTATCTTATGTTTTTTTAAAAATTATGTTGGTGTTTATGACGTTGTACCTCGACACTCCACTGATCCCTGCAGAATTCCCATCACGAAGCCGTCGCTGCAGACGCAAACGAAGCTGCTGGAAGTGTTCCTGCAAGTCTGCAACGAAACGCATTCAACAAGCGATTCTTTCAAACAAGAACAACCTTTACTGTTCTTTAAAACCAAACAAACAAACTCAGGACAGGGTGCCAACGCGTGTCGCTGTCTTTGATCAAAACTGAAATTTATTAAAAGAAACCAGAGATCTGGCCTGAACAGGCAGCTCGTCGTTCGCAGGGATAAAGTTCACTTGGTGGAACAAAGATTTTTGAGTTCAAGTGATTCTAAAAGTGTAATTTATTTGTTTTATCTGGATAATTCTGTTTTTTGTCACAGATCTGGCTTTTAGTTGCCTGATAAAAACCTGCACCTTGTTTCATATGCTTCTCTTCGTACAGTAAAGGTGAGCGGATTGGTCCAAAATATCGATAATATCGATACCAAGTCTGTATCAGTACTGGATCAATACTAGCATGGTAAGATCGATACTTTAGTTTCAGATTCTCTGTAGAAATGTTCTTTAATTTTTCTATTGTAGTTTCTCCAATTTATTTTCATCAGAACTGATTTTGGATTAAGGGAGACTCAGCAAACACACATAATTTAACCAAGTATTTTTGTGTTGTTGCAAATATCGTAGTAAACTTGAAATAAGACAAAACATTACAAGTAACTTTTCAGCAAGATATAGGAGTTTGTTTTAAGTAAATAATTCCTAAATATCGATGAAAAAGTACTAGTTACACTGGCAGATTATTTCACTGATAATAAAGGAAAAATGTTTTATTATTAAGTGAAACAATCTGCTAGTAGAGCTAATCGTTTTTCACCAATATCAATAAATTACTGACTTAAAATAAACTCCCATGTCTTGCTGAAAAGCTACTTCTAAGTTAGTTTAGTCTTATTTCAAGTATACTAAGAGATTTGCACTAGAACTTAGAGCAAAAATACTTTTTAAGAGTTTGCGTTTTTTCAGTGTAGGCTTCTGAACTCATTTAAGGACTTTGTTCAAAAGACAAGAAATATTTGCCAGGAAACCAACAATTTCTGCTAAAAAAGAAGGACCGAACATCCAGCCAGAACACGGTATTATCCAGTAATAATTCAGAAACATTTTCACAGCAGTGAGGATAAATCTGTGACTTCATTCTGGCTCAGATTTTACCCAGAGTTGCTCCCACAGTGTGAGAATGTTTCCCCAGCAGCCGTGGGAGAGACTCGGCTCATTACAGGACAGGAGCTGTCGGCTACTGAGTTATCGGAGGTCACAACCGGACGCTGATGAGAGTCCGCATTTTTCTTTACTTTAGCTAATTAGAGGCTTTTGATAATTGGCTGGGCAGACCGCCACGACTAACAGAGCTGCAGAGAGCTGCCCTAACATCTCTGGAAAACTGTTCTTTAGTTTCTTTAAAAACAAACGTAACGCAGATGATTCATGCAAACGTTTCTGTGTGCAGGTTTTCTTTTGGTGATCACAAGGGTCGCTGGAAAAGTGACTTTAACATCCTGTGGGAGGAAGAGTTGGATTATATTTTTTAGAGACAGTTTGTACACAGTTTTACTGGATTAGGGAAACATTTTTCATAGGTCTACTGATTTATCATCCTTTTTCAATCACTGGCTTAAAACACATATAATCACTAACAGAACAGAACCAGGGACCGACTTTAGTTCTCAGAGGATGTAAAAGAGGAGTTACTTTCCTCAAATTTTACTTAAGTTACAGATGTAAAATGTTACTCAAATAAAAGCAAAACATATCTAATTAAATGTTATTTTAAGTGAAAGTTACTTAAATACGTTTTTATGATCAGAAAAAAGTTCTGCTCATGGATTCACAAAGGAAAAGAGGAGGATTGGTCTCAAACTGTTTTGCTTTTTACAGAAGAGGATTATGGCCACCGGGAAAAAATAATTAAAAAATCTGACTTTTCTCCAAAATTCTGAAGTTTTTCTCTATAACCCTCCTGTTCACTTATGTATTGTAACTTGTACTCGGACATATAATACATAAAAGTAAAAAAAAAAGAATTTAGACTTTTGATCTCGGAAGATTCGGCTATTCTACTAGTGCAAAAACATTTTTATAGGAAAACATTATTTTCTTGTTTTTATGTGGCATGTTTCCATTAAGTGAATACATTTTCATAATCATAATTGTCACAATTATATGCTCAACGGAAACAAAGCTTCTGAAACATACTTGAAATTAGCGTTTAGCACAGTGTATGCTAAACACCATGACAGTATAGCGCTTTAGCGTTAGCAGGACTAATGCTAATCATTCATGCTTTGAAACTAGCGCAGAAAACTTTTTACTGCAAATGGTGACTCTATTTACTTATTGGAAGACTGGATTTTATTGAGGTGTATTGAGTAAAGGGGGCTGGAAAGAAACGCATATTTCTCTTATTTTTAATTTTTAAAAAAATTGAAAACCACGCGTACCTTTTCTCTTTGTAGTTTATATTAGTGTAAAAAGTATTAGTGTATTAGTAATAAAAGGCTCGGAGATTTGAGGTTATGATGTTACAACATGCTTCCTTACGGTGAATTAAAGTAAGCATTAATTTTGCATGTTAAGTTTTTTAGTTTTAGAGACGTTCATTGATAAAATGCAGCCATGGCTTCAACAAGGTCAGTCATAACAGCTTGTTTCCGTCATGGTTTTGCATTTAATCCCAAAAGTACCAACATGCTTAAAGCTTCACTAGAAGAAATACCTCAGTAACTCCTCAACATGGTGAAAAATGGGAAGAAATTGACATTTTTATGCATTACTAAGATGTTCGGTCTGTTATGCAGAGATGAGTGTCTCTTTAAAGGGGCCCCTACCTTTACAGGTTTTATTATCGGTCGCCAGGTGGAGGCCAGGTGGACACAGGCACTGAACTGTTCCTGATCTCTCCAGCTGGCAACCAAACTGGCAACACAGGGAGAAACATGTGGTATCTCCTAAAAGAGAGAGAGAGGGATTGTGCTGCCATGAAGCACAGTCTGCAACAATCAGACAAGAACTGAAGCCAATCAATATCTAAACCTACTTTTCTACTTCTAGTTTTCCACATTTGCCTTCAAATGTGGCCGTGAGATCTTTTCCTGATTTTGATTTGTTGGCCATACGTTGTGGAGACGTAAATATGTGGTTGCAAAAGGACTTTACTCACTGGTGCAGGTGTATCCATCTGCAGTTAGGGAGTATCTGGGCTCACAGTAACAACGGTAGCTGCCCGGCGTGTTCATGCAGCGCTGGGAACAGGGTCTCTTCAGCAAACCGCACTCATTCACATCTGGAGTTAATACGGAACGTCATTAATGCAGTAGATAGAAATCCTTGCACTAAATGATCCAGAAGGACACAGGTAATGGTTAAGAAATTGAAAACATAAGCCTGGCAGCGGTTTTAGAAATTGCACTCCACCTTCATCACAGTGTGGTCCTTTAAATCCTGCGGAGCATGAACACTTGTCGGGTCCCACACATTTTCCATTTACGCAGGGCTTCCTGCACACTGGAGCAAAACCCGGCACAGCTTTAACCGCTAACATGAGGAGGACTGTTATGTTTTTATGCTGCTAAAAAAAAAAAAAAAAAAAGAATGCATCGTTACTGTAAGTCTGATGGGTGAAACTAAATGTCTAAGCTAACAGTTTCCAGCAGATTCAAAACTCTGATTGAGCAGAAAAATACTCAAATACGTTTGGAAACTAAGACTCCATCAGTCAATGCAATCTCGTCAGAGTCATCTTCAACCTTTTTGCTGAGTGACTCACATATCTGGATTTTGGATGTTTCCAAAATAGTAGCATCCATCAGGTTAGCATCCTGTGCTAAACTTGGTCCAGTTGCTTCAGTTTCCAAAGCAGCGGAAAGCACTGAGTGCTGAGATGGCAGCTCTCTGATCGCTTGCAGTTTGCCAAAACGCTGCAGCGCGTCTATATTAGAAATCATGATTGCATTACTTCAGCCTGCATTGGCAGGCAGCTTTCTTCACATACAGATTTATTACTTTACTTCATTCTCTCCATTATTAGAGGCAGCAATCACAGCCTCAAACCTGCCCAGTCAGGGTGACTGTGTGAATATATAAGTGGGCTTGTTGCAGACGTTATTGCTGTAAATTATAATATTGATGGTTTAAGACAATTTTTAAGTAATATAATGGCAAACACTGCACAAACACAAAACCTTTCCAAGTATTTTTGCTCTAGTTTCCGGTGCAAATATCTCAGTAGACTTGAAATAAGACAAAACTACATGGTGAGTATCTTGTCAGTAAGGTATAGGTGCTTGTAAAAACTAGATCCACTGGCAGATTATTTAACTTATTACCAGTCATTTTTTCCCACGTTATACGTGAAAAAATCTGCCAGTGTTTCGTCAATGTTATGGAATAATTGACTTTAAATAAGATCTTATTTCTTTTTGAAAAGTTACTTGTAACTTAGTAGATTTGAAATAAGACAAAACTAAGATATTTGCACTTAAAATTAGACCAAAGATACTTGGTAATATTTTGTGCTTTTGCAGTGTAATAATGCAAGTATGCCCTCTCAATGATCAATAATTTAATTTTTACATTTAACACTGGAACTGGAAGATATTTTAAATATCCAGAGTAAATAAACAAAATTGAAACAACAAATAAAAAGGATGCTGAAGTATCTGTAACCAAAAATGTTCTTCTAAACGTTTTTAGAAGAACAAATACTTTTGTCATCCAGTATTTGGTGGAAACAGAGAGAGCCATGAGAAAAACAAACAATACTTTTTTAGTCACTTTGACTGTTTCTAGAAGCAACTGGGAGCCACAAGAAAGTGTGAAAAACATGCAAAAAGCTCATTTTACATAATCAGTCCCCTTTAATGCTGGTTTATCAGGTCACTGTCAACTGTGGCCACTAGGGGGCAGGCTCAGAAATTAGCACAAATCTTGGTTGTGTTTGTGTTTCAGCTTTGCAGTGATTTGTAAAAACATCCAAAGAGCCACATCAGGGAGTCTGTCACTCTGGTTGGGATGTAACTGTTTGCAAAAATACTGAGATACCGTTCGCAGTCCTGCAGCCGAAAAAACAGGAAGCAGTTTGTCCAATGGGAACTGGCCGTCTGGGGACGTTTGACCCCAGGCGTCTCCCAGAGCGACCTCCTCCAGCATGTAGCGACAGGGAGACGCAGAGAAAAGACGTCTGCTCATAAAATACTGTTTAGACTTTTGAGAAATAAGATATGGAACGGTGTTTATGTGGCAAGACTTCGATGCTAAAAACACACATCCACACTCTAATGAAGACTTGCTGCCATTTTTTCAGAGCATTTTATGTGATAAAAGTATAAAATATTCACCACTGCTAATGATCTTCGGTATGCTTTCTTCTTCCTAACGCCTTTAAAACAGTGACACGCCAGAAACAAAAAGAAAGACAGAAATGCAAAACCATCTACAAGAATTAGGAAGCGGATAGCCTTGCACATGAAATTTTGTCTTTTTTAATATAAATTTCTACTTTGTTGGATGTTTGATGATTTGAAATATTTTAGTGTTACTTAAAAGCAAAAATAGGAGAAAAGTGTGAGAAGAAGACATTTTAAGGCACTGAAACCTGTGTTGGGTGATTTTTGACCATCTTTGTCATTCAGGTTGGTAACATTCTTCTGAAAAATCTTTTCCACCATTAAGTGGGCATTTAATGGTGGAAATTAATGTGGGAACAACTGCACTGACGCAAACCACCTTTTTTTTTTATTCCAACACACTTGCAAAACACTGATTTCAAGGGTCAGCAAATGGTCTGCCAACAGCCAGAGAGACTTTCTCATTTATTTAGATCATATTGGTTTGGACGTCTTAGAGGGAAAAAAAACTACTTATAGCTTAATACAGTAAATATTTCATTAAATTAAGTCCAATAAAATCTAAATAGTTTTTGAAAACAAACAGCTTAAAGTAACTTACCTTTTCTGAAGATGAGCTCATAGAGCAGAAAAATATTAAGCATCACAAGATTTTTTCCTGTTTTGTTCATTTTCTCCAACCTTAAAACCAAATAACTCGAATTAGAATCCTCCATCTGCCATCGCCTTGTCTCTCTCTGCTGAGAATTGTGTTTTGTTGTCTCCAAAACACAGAGTTTGGCTGCAGAGCGGAGGATGTTCCTGTGGCCTAATTTTAGGCTGCTGCGAGTAATTGATAGATAACTTACCTGCATGCAGAGAGAAAAGCAGAAGAGACACAAAGAGAGCACAAAAATACCCTTACAGACTCACCTTTTCCTCTTGATAATGAGATTTCTTGGGGCCAGTTTGTTACTGAAAGAATAAATCAGTAAGAAACCTGAAAGAAATTTTAAACACTGGTGTGTAAATGATGCAAAAATCTGTAAAATCCCAATAATGATTGAATTTTAGTTCTGTGCTCTGTGAAATGATTGGGATCATTTTCAGTTTGACAAAAGGTAAATGTGGAAAGACATGAATCCTTCAGTGGCTAACGATTGGATTTTGATTTTCAGGATAACTATACAATTCAGAAACGATTTTCAATTATGTAACAATTTGATTCAGAAATAATTTTCGATTCAGGAACCAGTTTTTCTATGCAAATGGTCCAGAGATTCTGTTTAGGTTGTTTGACTGGCAAGAAAAAAAGTTCCACTCCAAAATATTTCACTTATAACAAAACATATTTCCCATGTTTAAGTGAAAAAGTCTGCATTGTTTACTTAAAACAATCTCCGATATCTTGCTGAAAAATAACCTGTATGTTAGTTTTGTTTTATTCCAACTGTACTGATATATATGTGCTGAACTGTAGACCAGAAATACTTGGTAAAATGTTGTGTTTTTGCAGTGGATGACTGAATTAAGTCCAAATTGCTCCCATCTGCTGCGTTTGGTGGCCCTTTTTGCGTCTGCATGTCTTTAGTGCAAACTTTGTCGCAAACATTGACTGAAGCAAACAGCAGAACCAGACATCAGGGAAACATGCCGGTGATTGCACAGCTTCACGATTTCCTCCCTGAATCTTTCTGCCGATGATCTGTGGATCTACATGAAGCTGTAGCCTGCAGCTTTTGTTTTGCTTGGTTTTGTTAAATTACGCCTTCATCTTCATTCTGTAATGGTCTAAGGTTTTGTGGTGCTTTTGATTTCTTATGTCTTTCATGACTTTGCATTTTTATGGGTATGTTAGGGTTTTGTTAAAGTCAATATAATTTGTGTTTGGTGTAATTTATGTCATTTTGTTTCCTTATTTCCACTGTTTTGTCTCAGCTTGTCTGGAGCGCTGCACACAGAGTTCTTGTTCCTTAATTATAAAATCTGTTCTATATCAATATTGACTCCCTCAGTGTATATATGCTTCTAGGTTTTCAGCTGTCACACCCCTGTTTTTGTGCCTACATCAGTTTTTTGTTCATATAGTGGTTTGAAATCTTAATTTTTTCCCCCGCATTTTGTAATTTTAAGTTGTCTCGTGCTGTAACCTACCAGCTAAAGAGGCAATAATTTCTAATCGTCGTTAAGCATTTCTTTGCTCTGAATGCAAGGAGAAGAAAACTCTCTAATCTTGGGGCTTAGTGTGTTTTCTGAAGGCTCAAACTGGGATCTTATGGTCGGAAATAACTGCTGGCAGCCTCAGACGTGGTGTCTTTGAAGCTTTAACTATTACCAGCACTGATCAGAGCGCAATCAGTTGTATTAAGCTCAAAGGCGGAGTCCGCGTCTGGACGCCCGGTGGTCCACTCACTGAGCGACGTGAACACATGGTCGTGTATCTAAGAGATTAGACATTACTCTGACCTACGTTCTCCCCCTGGAGGGCTTTTTTTTTATTCTAATTTTAACCATAATCACTGCTTGCAGTTCCTCAAGATTATCCAAACCTTAAATCATGTTTTCACTTTAAAAATGTAATGATTTATAACATGAAGACTAATTTCCCACAAAGAACTTCAAGTCCCTATTATAAGCAAACAGCCTTCCACAAAATCTGAACTAATTCTAGTAAAGGAGGTGCTTGAAGTCCTTGAAAATGCTTGGATTTCAAGTCAAGGTTTGGAAAATTCTTGATTCTTGCACAGTTTTGTAATAAAGCACAATCTAACATTTGATTAAAATCCTCAATCTGGAAAACGTTACAAGTATTTACACTTAACAGAAAGAGACACATTTTTTCTCGCAGTTTGAAGTTAAATCAGATCAAACTTTTCTTGTTTTACATCACTTAGATTTACCAAAAATAATTTCTATTTGCTAAAAACCTAAAGCGCTAAAATATTCAGATTTTTTTGTGACTTTCTTTGTATATTGTTTTCAAGCATTTAACCTGAGCATGAAGGTGATTTAAATTAACACAATTTGTTTGGATTGTTTCAATGTAGTGATTTATTCAGTGTAGCTGAAATAAAGGTTTGCTAATCTTTTATACATTAAACACTTTTCTAAATGAGAATTGTGGGATTATTTTGTTAAATTTGTGTTTTGTTTTTCTCAGACTAGTCGGGTGTGAAAAAGATTTCACAACATAAAATGTTATGTTTTAGTTTATGTGAGAGAATGGACATTAGATGTAATTACACCCCCTCCTTTTTCTGTTTGTTTATTTGCTTCCATTTTTCTTATCCTGGCTGTGCTCTTAAGCTCCACTTATCTTACTGAGATGCACTGGACTGCAGTGACAACGCTTCACCACCAGTGGGCACATAGAGCATGGTGAGCAGCACTCCTGACTCAGCGAGCCAACGGCAATTAAGCGTAGCAACGGCTGGTCAGTGAAGGCGCTCACTGTCGCTCTCATGTTTCCACAGGTAAATGTCAATTAGCGCTGCTGTTTATGTCTCTTGTGGAGAAGGTGGGCTAGGGCGGAGTAGCGAGGTATATATGTGGAAGTGTGTAGTTAATTATTTGACTTGTATTGTAAATATTTGTTCTTTGACTTATGTCGTAAATATTTATTTGTGAGCGAGCCAACGGCAATTAAGCGTAGCAACGGCTGGTCAGTGAAGGCGCTCACTGTCGCTCTCATGTTTCCACAGCAATTGTCAAAATAAAAGAACCTGCGCAACACCACACTGATTTATTATTAAGTGTGCAACATTTATCTTGTCCATGCTCTTCAATGTAGAACACTTTCATAAGACATTAAAAAAGTAATAAATGATATGAAATTATAGTGATTTATAATAGATTTTATCTTATTTGATAATTTAGTTAATTTGTATTGTTTCCAAAGAGTGGTGTTTTTAAAAAATGGTAACTTGCTTTTAGAAGTGCTCGAATTTTACTTTGGGAAAAGTCTATATAACCTGGAGACAGGAAAAAGTTGCTTACAGTGAAACAATTCTTTACCGTTACAATAACCTGTAAAACAGTTAGAGGTATAACGATGCATTCATCTCACTGCATTAACTCACAAAGGTTTTGTGGGGGATTGCAATACTTTTACAACGCAGAGGAAAACAATTCCCACAATATCCTCTAGAGGGCTCCATAGAGTAGAACATTCCAGTATTGGACATTTTTCTGCTAGCTTAGTCAGTTTAGACAAAAAAAAAAAAAAAACAAAAAAAAAAACACGTTTTTTCTTTCCAGACCAAAACATTTTTTAAATGACATCATATAATAAAAATAACTTTTTACTGCATTACCTCGTAACACTTTTGCAAGGCAGTGCAAAAGTACTGTTTGGGTATGCAAAACCTTTGAGAGTTAGCGCAAAGGTTTTGGAGGAATGCAATACTTTTGCGTGAGTCACGTTATTTCGCTTCACCCAAATAACACAAAATAAAGAAATTCCCCCAGTATCCTCTAGGGGGCTCTACAGGGTAGAATATTCCAGTATCAGACATTTTTATGCTAGCTTAGTCAGTTTAGAAAAAAAAAAAAACATGACTCTTTTCTGACCTCAAAACAACTGCAGATATATTTTGTGGTTTCTTTCAGATCCATTAAAACTTTTATAAGATTACTGGAACCAAAACAAAAACAAAGTCATCCTTGAAGGTGCTTTTAGGTACATTGGTGAGTTTGGTCCTGGTTCATTTCCCACTCTGAACCCCAACCCTTCACCTTGGATGGTTTTTGTCAAACGTGTCACCACCACACATCAGTGAGTGAGGTGGAAGGAAACCACAAAATAGCTGTCCACAGCCTGTATCGAATTAGTGTCAAGCTCCAGCCTGTCATACACAATACAATTAAACCTACTCCCGCCTGCCAAAGAGGAAAGCAGGAAGGAGGTGGGGGGGGGGAGAGGAAAAGAAAGTGGCCGTCAACAGTAAAACAGAATGACAAATGTTACCGGCGTCCACTCAGTGTGTGGCAAGTGCAGGAGTCGATCAGAGAGTCGAGCCGTGCTCTGCTCCATCTGCCAGCGTGGACAGGGTGGGAGAGAACCGAGATGTTTTGGGGCCAAAGCTGCAGATGCTCCCACTCTTCCTCCCTCCTCCTCCTCCTCCTCCTCCTTCTCTGACCACATTAGAGGTGTAACACTCCGGTGGTCTTTGATTCCTCGAGCTGAAAGGGATGCCCCACAACGAGATCAGATATCATTTAAGGCTCGCGCCCCACCTCAAATTGCTCAAAAAATGCAACATATCCATCATAAACGAGGAAGGCGAGCAAATCCAATTATGTTGAAAATATGATTCCTGGAACTTTGTTGGTGGTCATTTGCACAGAACGTAGTGCAGTGCTTCATGATTTCTGTTAAATTTACATGTTGTTGCGTAATAATGACTCCTCAGATGCATTTCTGTTCTGATTCTAGCATAACATTTAAAGCAAATTGATGCTTTTAAGTAATAATTTCATTTTTGACTGATAAATACCAAATTTCAGAAAACTGCAAAACAGCTGAAACACTGAGTTCCTTTAAATCCAGACCACCTGTTTTGTCATTTTTCAAACATTATAAATGAAACATTAATCAACATTCTGATGTTTAATGATAGTGCTAAAAAACGTAATGAAAGCACTTTGAACTGCCTTGTTGCTGAAATCTGATGAAATAAACTTGATTGATTAATTGATTGATTTCTGATTCAGCTCACTTTACTTTCCAGAACAGAGTTGTCCAAATCTGGCCAGACAAATGTGTTCAAATGTTCACAAGCGTTGAATAAGAAGAGATATGAGCTTCGTGTCTCACTGTCTGACTTTAAACTAAATGCTTCCTGCTTTAGGTCAGTTGAAAGGGGACATAATATGAAAAATTCACATATTTGCACATTTTTGTATTTCTGTTTGGCTCTACTGCTTGTAAAAACAGCCCAAGCAATAATAAATTGTATTTTTTCAAAACTTGTTTAAATTTAATCTATTTTTCTCATTGCATGTTGTTTCAACTTCCTTGTACAAACACTTTGAATAGTTTCTGGCTGAAAGATGCTTCATAAATGAAGTTACCTTGTTTAAAAAAAAAAAAACACCCAGCTGTTTTTTGGGTGATAAGTTTATGCTTTTTGCTGTTTTGTTAAGTGATAAACGACAGACACTTTATTTCCTTTTAATTATGACGACTTTCTGCTAACAGTGAATGAAAGCACATTTAAGATCAGACTAATAAGAAAGAAATCTATTTTTAAAAACAAAAATGTGGGATTAATGGAAAGTATGTCTAACACATGCTTAAAGATAAAAAAGGTACCTTTAATGTAACAAAAGCAAACATTTTTGTGTGTAAAAAAATAAACGATTCTTATTAAAATGAAAATAGATGTTATAAAAATGTTTTGCCTTCCTTGTCAAACAGTTCTGGTCACTTGTAAAGTGAGTTTCTTTGATGTCTGAGTCGTTTTTAGAGACCTGAGCGTCGGTGCATCATCATCATCATCATCATCATCATCATCATCCTGCTCTGATTTATGAGCCCAGACTTTCAGCGCTACAGAAATGCTTTTAAGAGGGGACCCCCAGGATGATCCACAGTCCGCGGGGTCAGAGTTCAGAGCGGGTCGGCCGAGGCGTCGCCCAGGTGGGAGGGTTGAAAGGCCAAAGGTCGGCAGGCGGGACACCTGCGAGGACGTGATGAGGACACCTGGGACGGCTTTGACAGCAGGACAATGTGAAAGGTTCAAGAAGGGAAACGTGGCCTCAGGTGCTGCAACGAAACGCTGAACCCGTTTCTCATCCTAAACATGCGACTCAGCTCTGGCAGATGTGGGTTATGACTCTACAACGGGCCAGAGAAACAGATGTTTTCTTTTTATTATGAGAATAATTTCATTCGAGTAGAATAAAGATGCAAAAATACCAGAAGAAAGTTGTTGTTTTAATGAAAGAAAAGCTGCAGTTATGAAGATCTGGTAATAATAGCATTTTATTTTCGTACTATTACGACTTTTTGTAAGTAACATTATGAGTTTATTCTCATGTTATTTCAACTTCGTTGTTGCATGACTATATTGTAATTAGATTTTTTTTCTTGCCCTGGTCCTAATACTCTGTTGTAAAACTGAATTTAACGTTAAAATTAGTTACATTGTGTGACAAAAATAAGAACTTTTTTTGTACACCTGGTGCTGCTGTTCCACCTTAAAGTCTGTTTCCGTTCTATTCTATTCTCTAAATCAAAACTGATGACTGCAAATTAAACATTTCTGAAATGAAGCTTAAAATCCTTCCTAACTTATCGTTTAATGTTTATTTCACCTCAACATGAACCGAAATGTCTAAACTGTGTATTTTAAAACAAATCTTTTAACTCCTTGCAGTTTGTGTTACCTCCATCCTCCTCGTTTTGCCTGCTTGGCTGCAGCTGAAGTGGAGGCAGAGGGAGAGCGGAGAGGCGGCGCGGCCATTAGACACAGAGCTGTGGAGAGATTAGGATGCACACAGCACAGCAGCACCACAGGCAGTCTCTGTACCAAAGCAAGGATTAAGGATTAGGCAAGGTTCAGGCAGCAGCACCAGAGACTAAAAGCCACTCAGCTCGCCAAGAAGATTCTGCTTTCCTGGTTTTTATGACACTGAGGATGAACTGCTAGTGCTTTCCGAAAAGGAATGGGACATACAATAATTCACTAACCAAGATATATAGTTTTACTTTTTTTGATTTGTTTATTTCATCTTGCAGAACATCTGGTGCTGGAATTTGTCTGAGCCTTGTTGTTTTTTAGCATTTAGTCCCACTAAGCAAGACGTTTCATCTGCAAACTTATTTCCTTGTTTGTTCTTTTGCGGGTTTAGATTCCTGTTGGACTTCGGTGAAACTTTAAGTAAAGTCAACGACATGCTGGTGAGGGGAATCAGACGTTTGGTTAAGAGGTTTTGGAGAAAAGAGGCATCTAAAAGCTGGACTTGGGCATCCTTGATGAAGAAAATGTGGATTATGTCCAGAAAATTTGCAGATAACATATAAAATCTGGTCATAATGTGGTTGAAAACTGTGAGAAAAAGATAACAGTCATGATAAACTCTATCTATGTCAAACTTGTTTAGAGACACAAATGTTACATCACCGTTTGGGAAAAAATATACATCTACTACAAGACTGTTGTTATTTTTAAAGAACAAGATTATTATTTCTGTTACATTTTGAAATAAAGAAAAACATGAAACTATGTAAAAATAGGGTAGAAACATATAACATTTCCAACCTAAAGACAAAAAATAGATTTAAAAAGTTGCAGAAATTCCAGGACAAAAGAGGAGCTAATACTAAAAACTTGCATTTGGGATTATACCCATATTTAAAAACATACGTTTTTTTAAAAAAAATGTTTTTATCATTTCTAGTCAATTAAGAGCCACTGTAGATGGTTCAAAAAACCTGATTCTGTTTCAGCATTTAAGCTTTACAATATTTTAAGTAAAAGACATTTGTTCCTTTAGTTTGGCTGCTTAATTCATAAATAATTACTGCTTCTTTTCACATCTGCAAAACAGTGAGTGCATTTCTCGAAACAGTTCATACGAACAGCAAACGTCAAGGATTACCTACAAGATCAAGCTTCTTTTTCAAAATCCATAGTCTATTTGTCAAAATTAAATATCTCCATCAATGAACATTTCAAGATTATGTTTCACTGAGTTGGGATAAAAGAGTCAAATTGGTTAGTCATGTTGTAAATAAAGCTGCGTATTTGGAAGTGCACCAAATATCCCTCAAATATTAAGGGATATTTGATATAAACTATGGCAAAAGTTTTAATGATGAGTTATAAATTGTCATGGTGGGAGACCGATAGCATGAGAGACTGATGTCA
>NW_015112694.1:180359-232681 GCF_001443285.1 Poecilia latipinna | reverse complement strand
TGTACTTAAGTACAGTAACGAAGTACTTGTACTTCGTTACTTCCCACCACTGCAGAAAACAGAACACAAAGAAAAAAATAAACTAACGTTGCAATAAGACAGGAAAGCAGTACATGCAGTGCTGTAGGATTTACAGGTCAGTCTTCATACTTTCTGTCTCCATGCTGAGAAAAAGTCCCTGATGGGGTTTAGGACTGAGGAGCAGGGTGAGAGGAACTCCATCAGCATCCCGTTGTGGGTTGCAAACCGTTGCCTGATGATGATGGAGCGATGGAAACTGGAATCATGTCCTCAATCTCTTGTTTTTGTTGCTTGTTTCCACATGAAATATCTAAAGTTTTCCACTGAAAAACACAGTGTGAATCTTAGCAGTTAAAGGCATCAGGATGATCTGCACTCAGTTTCTGTTCAGCAAACATTTTCAACCTTAACATTAAATATTTTACTGTAACTTCTGATGCCTCACCAGAAGTTTCACCAAAATTAATCCTACAGCAAAATCGCCAGGAGTGAGGAGTTAACAGAATAAATCAAATTTACCTAAATCCCCCTGGATTCCAGTTTTATTCTTACTGAAACCTAGTTTGGTAGCAACTAGTTACATTTACCCACTTACATTTACTTGAGTAACTTTTTTTGAAAAAATTACTTTTAGGAGCATTTTACTACCCTGTACTTTGTGTAATTTTATTATGAAGTATTTCTACTTTTAGTTGAATAAAATTTCTGGATTTTATTCCCACTGAATGAAAAACAAACATGTTTAAACCAAAATTCACCAGATTAAGACACACTCCTACAAGTTTTAAAATGAAATTTAGAATACCAAAATTTCCAATTAACTTTATATTTTGGTCCATCTGACGATGTAATTTTTAAATATTAAATGACCCATACTTTGACCAGTTACTCAGTACTTGAGTAGACTTTTTACCAAATATGTTTTTACTCTTGAGTAATTTCTTAGACGGATACTTTTTACTTTCAACATAAAAAGCTACTCTTACTTGATTACAATTTCCTCTGTTGACACCTAAAATTTAAAATATGAATCAGAAAAATTTGTGAAAATTTCTGGACTTTACACCTTTAGTTTAAAATCAAAATTGCTTTACTACTTTTGAGTTTTTGCTCATTCCCTGCAGGAAAGCCAACCTGGAGCTCCAGTGGGACAACGCTTGTTGTCCTGCCTGTGAAGCTAACAATGCAGCAGGCGCCTGATGGAGTCCACTGGTTTGGACACAGAAACAAAGAAGATGACTCAGAGGAAACCGCATGTTACCTCTAGAAGGAAATCAGACATTAGAATCGGCCTAACTGGGAAATGAAGGAAGCGTCTCAAACAGGATGTTGTTGCTGTGGTCAGGTGTCGCCTGCACTGATCCACATCCAGACGTTTTACCCTCATGTTAACTTTGGTCCAAGTAAGTCTGAGGCTGATGTCTCTTTCTGTTGCATCTAAGTGATGTAAACTCAAGATGAGCTCTGCAGATTAAAAGTGAAAACAAACAGAGGCTCCTGCCAAGCGGAGCCGCAGTGTATGCAGATTAATGCAACAACGCAGCCACGCGAGCGCTGCCGTAAACCATTTGCATAACTTCTTCTAATGGGTTTTGGAAAATTTCTTCGCTTTGCTTAGAGGATGTACCTCCGCATGGAAACTTATACTTTGGTGGTCCGTTCCAGTCCACATCAGTTGTTTATCTTGCACGACAGACTGAGGATCAGAGAGGGGAAGCAGACCAAGGACGACATGTTGCATTTGACAGCCAGGCGAACGTTCAGATCAGAAAATTTAGATGCCAATTTGCTCCAAAACTCCAGGCAGATCCTCAAAAGCCAGAGTGGACAGCATGGACTGAAACCTGGTGCCAACTTAAAGCACTTACACCTCTTGAAATGTGTTTTACTTGGATTTCATATAGACTGACACAAGGTAATGTCAGACAGGAAATACAATAAAAACCTACAGAAATATAACATTTGTATTAAGCCCTGTTTACTGTGATACCCCTAAATAAACTACTGTGTAATCAGTTGAAGTTTAAAAAGTAGCAAATATCTAAAACCTAAAAGTAATTTGCAGTTTGTTGGGAGCCGTTTGTAGTTGCACATTCAAAAAGCATTGATCTCACAAAGCCAGTCAAATGTTTCAAACTAAATATTCAATTGGCAAGCTAAATATTTCAAACTAACTATTTATCTAGTAAGCTATATATTCAAATCTGAACTAAACATTTAGTTTGAAGTTAAATATTTAGATTTTAGCAATCTAAGTATTTAGTTTGAGACTAAACATATAACATATACTGCTTGAAGCGAAATATTTAGTTTGAAACTAAACAAGGGTGACATATTTAGTTTATCTCAAAACTAAACACAGCTTGAAGCTAAATATTTAAAACTAGTTAATCTTAGATCTAAAAATAATTAGTTCCAAGCTAAATGTTGAACTAAACATTTATTTGAATATTTAGCGTCAAATTATATATTAAGTGAGCAAGGTATATATTTAACTCTTAGGTAAATATTAACTTTCAAGCTAAATATGTAGCTTAAAACTTTACATTAATCTGGCAAACTAAATATTTAGCTGTTGGCTAAATATTTAGTTTCAAGCTAAATGTTTAGCTCAGATCTAAATATTTAGTTTCAAGCTAAATATCTATATAACCGAGTTAAATATTTAGCTCCAAAATTAAGTTCAAATCTAAATAGTAAGCTTCAAACTTTACATTTAGCTTGTAAGCTATGTATTAAGCTTTGAGCTAAATATTTTTGTTTTAGCTAAGTATTTAGCTCCGATCTAAATATTGAGCTAATATGCAAATTCAGTGCCATCTGTGCAGTGCAGCAGACAGACGACCTGTTTATTGAGGGCATTTAGCAGCAGTCTCTTCAGCTGCTCAGTGTGTGCTGCGCCTGTGCCACTGAGGCTGCAGAACGTAAAAACCTCCAGTTTGTTGTTCCCTCCAAACAGCAGGAGGATGATGATACTTTCATACCTTGGAGAACTTTTAAAACAGTGAAACACTTTCAAATGGATCTTCCCAGAACATAAATTGCATTTTTTCCCTCATTGTAAAAGGTCAATGTGTTTTTCTGAGGCATTAAAGGCCACAACACTTTCCTCTCAGTGCCGTTTTCATTTTTTCCAGGTTTTAAATCCAACTTCAGCTGCAGAGCAGGTCAATAAGCCGCTGTCAACCAGCCAGTCGGTTTTACCTGTCGCTCCGATGCTCGGCGCTTCTCTCAGCCCTCTGTGGGGGTTTAGCATGTGCTAACATGACAGATTGAGCCCCCAGTAGGAACCTTAATTGCATCATTTCATGGATGCGAGTCAGTGCTGTGGTCCGGGAGAGTAAACAAGGTCTGAATCCAGGGAGCAATGAAAAAAAGAGGTGAAGGAATTTATTACAAAACAGAGAAAACAGATGAAATATCCCCAGATTTTTGGGCAGGAAGGTAAAATGTAGAAAATGATACAAAACCAAAAAATGTAAATATTATTAGTGTCTCTGGTTAAATTTTAACTGGCACAATTTTTTCAAATGAATGTCTTGAGCCTGGACCTTACTGTGGGAATTTATGAGGTTAATATGCTAATTAGGTGATTCAGTCCTTTGGTTTAGGTTTATTCCTGCAGGGATGCAACCAAAAGTTACAGGACAGGAAATAAATGGCCAAATGAAGGTTTTCAAACCTTCTGAAAACTTTTAGATAAATGCACAGAGATATTTGTGCAGACTAAATGTTTACAAGTCTGAGTTTGAATCTCAGACTTGAGTAATTTTATTCTAATAAAATAAGTCATTGCTCTTGAAAAGCTGTTTGTGTTATGCAGATTGTGTTGAAGATTGAGTCTAAAAAATGGGGGTAAATTTGGGTCAACTGAAGAAGAAGAGAAGAAAAAAAAGTGGTTCTTCTGCCTGATTTTTTTGTAAATATTTTTCTTTTCAGACAAATTAATCTGGTTTGGGTCCTATATTTGATGTAATATTGTAGTTTTAAATGCCATATTTTCATAAACTGCAAGCAGACAATCACTGTAATTAACAGAAATAAAGGCTTTCAAATTATTTATAGTGGATATAATGTTATTGTAAATTGACTTTTCACGAATATTCAGCTTTATTGAATAAGTCTGTATTATTTTCAGGCTTAAAAATTGAAACTCCTACTTTCATTAAATAGTTAAGTATCCTTACAATTTCTGATGGATTTTATTTTCAATTAAACATTTCTACCATTTTTCTAAATCAGTTAAATCCCCCCCTATTTATTGCATCAATTGAGATTTGTAATATTTTACTGGAGTGGGAACCCAAACATTGAGAAACAGAGTTTCTGCAGAGCCTCAGCGTTGTGTCCAACTTCCAATAAAACACATAAATCACAGTTTAAATATAAAATCCTGAAGTGAGCCAGGCAGGGATGCCTCAGTTAAAGAGACCTCATATGTTGACAAATGACATCAAACTCAGCGAAAAGCACCACAAACTTCACATTCAGCAGTGATTTTTGTGGCGTTGTGGTCAAGTGGTTTGGTACGGTTAGATCATGGTGGAAACAGTTACTCATTCTGCAGGGAGAGTCAAACGAAGCTGAAAGAGATGTCACAATGAACGTGTTTCACAGAGACAGATGCCATCAGAGCGACGGCTGTAGACTCAGAGTGCTTTTTGACCGTTTGCTGCTGGTTCATCCCTGAATGCGTTGAACAAAAGGCAGCAGGGAGTTTTTCATGCTTCTTTCAGATGATTCTTATCTGAAATTCTCCTTCAAGTTGGACCCGTCCGGTTTTTCAACTAAATTCTATCCAGTTCAGAAAAGAAGTAAACTCCACTACCTCCAGCTGTTTTTATTTTAATCTTAGCATAAATACAACGGTTCCTTGAGGGCCTGCAAGTATGAGGAGGCGTTTTTAAAGTTACACAGTGAAATATTTTGATGATAATATTTGGGTTATTCAGGGTGTCATAAGAGAAACAATGAAGGTTTATTTTTCAAAGTCAAATTTTCATCATGCTATTCATTCATTTATAAATGTCAGCGTTTCAAACTAAATATTTGATTAGCAAGCTAAATATTTAGCTTTGGGCTTGCAAACTAAATAGTTAGTTTGAAGCTAAATGCTTAGCTTGCTTTGCAACATTAAGGAGGAACGTTGTGATGACATAATGCGGCGTGTCAGAGCTTCTTAAAGAGACGGAGGCCCAATTTCAAGGCGTTAAATTGCAAAGTCAAATTTCATCCAAGTCATTTTTGATACATACAGCATTTTTATAACAACTGAAGGTAACACGGTTGCTTGATTGCGCTATAAAATGGCACCATGTGCCTGGAAAATACATAATACCGCCCCTTTAAGATATTTAGGTTCATACACAATTAAACATGGAAACTGTTATGTTCTCAACCATCAGCTATTATAAACATCAATAATGACATACAGCTCATTTACCTCATTAACTTTTCGTTAATATATTTAGCACATTATTTTGTGTTTGTCTGCTTTTCCACACAAATTATGTACACCTGCAGCAGGCTGATTTATACTTTAGCTGTTTGACATTAACCCAGATCTCTCAGGATCCTCAGTGAGAATCCAGGTCACACTGATCCTACACTGCAAAAACACAGAACCTTACCAGGTTTTGCTCTTGTTTCTACTACAAATACATTAGTACACTTCAAAAAAACAACAAAACTAATTTAAAAGTAACATTTCAGAAAGATATAGGAGCTTAGTTTAGGTCAACAATTCCTTGATTTAAAAAATACAAATTCCATTTCACTTGTATTATGCAAAAAATGTCTTGCTATAAGTGAAATAATCTGCCAGCCGGAGCTGTACTTTTTATGAGAATCAAGGAATTATTTACTTAAAATAAAGTTCTATATCTTGCTGCAAGGTTAAGTCAGTTTGGTCTTATTTCAAGCTAAAACATTGCTAAAATATTCGCACTATAAACTAGATAAAAATGTATGTGGTAAGATTTTGTGTTTTTGCGGTGCAGATAAATATTCACGAGAGCTGGGGTCAGTTTAATCAAGGGAATTGTTTTTTTTTTTTTTTTTCTCCATCTTATATGTTAATATTTAGCACAGAAACTCTGCATCAGTTGATCATTCCAGCTGATACTGGACATTGATTACAGTTCCCAAAGATCCCAGTGAAAAAATATCACAACAGAAGAGAATCAGGAGTAAATACAACATAATAAATGAATGTTCACTTTGTTCTGGATCAGAGTAAACACAGCTATTGTTTTCCCCGCTCTCCTCCCGTTGCCCTATAAGTATGGCTTATGCTGACTCTCAGTCATGTATACAATATTATGGCATGCACTTCCAGCCTTCTCAGTTTTACAAATATTTGCTATACAAACTCCTCATGTTTATTAAAAGTACTGAATTACACTGTTACAGAAAGATAGCCAGGCGAGGGCCCTTTGGGAGGGAAAAGGAAAACGATTCCAAATGAGAAGTAATGATTCATGCCACAGATAGTGTGTAAACTCAAATATATGCTGGACCTCGCAGTGATATTGGACAGTTCCACTTTATGCAATTTTGATTGGACCTGAATGTTGCATAGACAACTCGGGATCGCGTTTCTCTAAATATGGCAGCGTGAGCACTTCTGGGCGTGTGTGACTGTGCGAGTCGGACCGGTTTGAGGTGGGTGGTCTCCGCTCACTTATCATTATACAACACAAAAGCCTCATTGGTATTTTGAAAAGGAAATTAATATTGCCATCAGCAGCCGCTCTTGCGTGTGTGCTTCCAAGCGCGGCTGTGTTTGTGTATGTCTGAAGCAGAGCAGTGAATTTCCACAGCAATGCAAGAATTTCCACCTTGAACTCCAAACGATACCGTCAAGCTGAGCGGCGGCGGAGGTTATCAATCCTGCAGGTTTTTCCACGTCAGCCGGGATTTAAAGGGGAAACCTATCGTGTGTGAGCGCAATCTGCTTTTTCTGCATTCTTTTCTCCAGCATCTCTGCCTCAAATTCCTAGAATGAGTTTAATTTCACTTTTTTCTTTGTTTTAATGATATGTGGGAAACTTTTACCCTTGACATCATCTGCAACATGCATCATAGAATCCAGGTGAAATAGATATTTCACTGCAAAAACACAAAATATAACCAAGAATTTTTGTCTACTTTATAGTGCAAATATATTAGTACACTTAAAATAAGGAAAAAATAACTTGGATGTAACATGACCTCAGCGTTATTAGCGCCACGCTCTAACCAGCTGCGCTAACCTACATTTTTTAATCCATATTCAACGATTTTTGACTTAAAACAAGCTTATTTATCTTGCTAAAAAGTTACTTTTAAGTTATTATTCTTATTTTAAGTATTTATTTTCACTAAACACTAGATAAAAATTGTAAGATTTTAAGTTTATTTCCCCACATTTTCTTACGTTACAGCCTAACCATTCCTACAATGAAGCAAAGTGTTGGCAACATCATGCTATGGGGATGTTTTGCAGCAGCAGGAAAAGTCAAACAAGTCTGGATAGAGGGAAAGATAGAGACAGATACATCCTGGATACAAACCTGCTCCAGAGCCTTTTGACCTCAGACTGGAGTGAAGGTTCATTTGTCAGGAGGACAATGGCCCAAATTATATAACCAAGATCTCAGAGGCTTCAGATCCAGTCTGGGAATGTTCTGGTGGAGCAAAGTCAGAGTTCAAACTTGAATCTGCTAAACATTTCTGAAGAGATCTGAAAATGGCAGCACAGACGTCTCCCACCAACCTAATGGAGCTGGAGAAGAACTGCAAAGCAGAATGACCCAAACTGCTAAAAGATAGATGAGCTAAGCTAAGCTAATTGCTAGGTTATTTGCTGCTATTTTTATGTGCTGTTTTTTCTTTTAACATCTGGACAGGACAAATATCACATTTAAATGTATTTTATGTTTCATATGGTAGCACAGATGATTTACAAATTTTATTTATTAGTAGTTTTAAGTTTTGATTAATTTTAAAACTTACCAGCAAGTTTTGAATCGATGACGTCACCAGCTTTCCGGACTTCCGGTTCGATTCGTTGGAGCGGATGGAGCACAGGAGCGGACGTATTTTTATTTAGTTTTGTTGGTCCCACGAAGAGTGTAGCCACCCAGCGAAACGGTGCGACGAGGAAAACAACGATGATGTGAAACAACCTCAGATTTATTTTAGTTAGCGACTTCTGTTTGTGTCTGTAAGCTGACGGAGGGAAACGCCATCTTTAAACCGGAAAACAAGCGGCTTGAGTAGCAGACCAATCAGGTGAGTCCGTTGGGAGACGTGATCCAGCGCGTGTCTTAAATTGTGAAAGAGGTAAATAATGAAAGTGAGATCTTGGTTTTGTTTTTAATAAATTTACAAAAATTTCTAAAACCTTTTCCACATTGTGAAAATGAGGTATTTTTTGTAGAGTCATAAAGTTGTGAGAAAATAATACAAACTTTCCATCATTATGTGACATTATAAACTCAGAAATCTGTAGGATAAAAACTCTGAAGTTTTCTGTAATTGTAAAGTAAAACATTTGCAACAAAAAATATGCCAGAGAGTAAGTTGAGATGGTAACCTCAGGGAATATTTTTTCTCTTTTCAAGTATCAGAATCTGCTTCGATTTGCTTTCAAATCTGAACCCAAGTCATCAATCCTCAAAGTCTTAAGCAACGTTTTGTCACAAATGTCTGATAATTTCTTGTATTTATTTAACTTCTGAGCTTTTCTTTCAAGTTTCTGAAGTTATAAGACAGAATCTTAGCTTTAATATTGTAAATTAATGCCTTTAAGCATGAAAATTAGAATTCTTTTGAAATATCAACATTTCTGTGAAAAAAAATCCATTTATTTTTAATATAAAAATATATTTTTTGTAATATCAGAAATGTTTTTGGTCGAATTATACTCTTCCATGGCCACATTTTCTGTCATATCTACAATAGCCTTAATATTCTGCCGTACAGAAGCATATTTTAAATATTTAATACGCAGTCGGTTCTGAAAAGGATGCTTAACTCATCTTTTGCGTTAAAGTTAGTTTACTTACACTTGATCTGACTTTTACAATAATAAACGTCTAGCAATTTATATTTCATCTGCTTTATTGTCTTTGTACTGTGCACTAATTTGGAAACATAAAAATATTAGTTTTACACTAAGTTTTTGTAATTCTATTTACAAAATGCTTTTGTAAATAGAAAACTAACATATAAGTGTAAAAAGTAACGGTCATAATAAAGGAGACGAGTGTTGAACACATGCTATAAATTTTAATAGACATATTGATATTTCTGAGGAGAAACAGAGTTATCCCTAGTTTTATTTACAATACAGGAATAAAAAAATGTCACATACAGTACAATGGTAAAAACAAAATAGAGAACTTAAATAATTATTTTATTTGTGTAACTACTTAAATAATGAAAACGGTTATTCTATTCACACCACGCCGTCTCAGCAGCTACAATGCAACTTTCACATTAAGTGCTAAAAAAGTTATGATTTTTTTTTTTTTCATTTTACAGCATGAATATTCCATCCTGATGCATTAAACCCAGGTAGAGCTGAGCGAAGCAGGAGATGAACGACAAATACAGAATTTATTGGATTTGCTTTTTAAAGTACACGTAGAAGAAAAACAAAACAAAACAAAAACATTTTATCATCCAAACTGTTAAACAGAACTGGACTCATTTTCATAACTTTGGGGAAACAAAATAAAATGATCAATTAAAGGAATGAGTGTATTGCATATGCATGAATGCCTGTGTGAGCCAACTGAAAAACATGCACTGATGGATCTCCTGACAATCCCAGCTGTGTTTAACTTTTTGTTGCTCACGAGACAGTTTAGTCACGACGAATATTTTCCCTTCGGTTATTCAGAAATCTGCACTTGGTGGATAAGATCTAGCCCTGACTGTGAGCTACTTCCACTGCGACTCGGAGGCCCGACTCCATCTTTGATCATCTCACAACAGAGACACATTTTTGACAGTGGTAATATAATCATATGTCAGGGGAAATAGATGTTCTCCCCCAACTGTGGTGAGTTATTCTATGCAGGCACAGACATGCAATACATTTACACTGACAAAAAAAAAAAAAAAAGAAAAAAAGAAAAATCCACACGTGTCTCTTTAAAAGCTGCAATATATATATATATATATATATATATATATATATATATATAAGTACAACATGACCTGACAAGCTTAGTGTAAAACTGCCTTCTAGAAACACCTTATTCTCCCATATATTATTACGATTAAAAAAATAAACTCTCTTCTACGAGAGTAATGCTAGATTCTTTTTTTGCGATGCTAAGTAGTAAGCTCTATTGGAAATATACATCACTGTGTTGTTTCTTCCCTTTGTAGTTTAGAGTTTGGGTTTTAGTTTCAGTGTGTGACAATGAACTCAGTTTGTTGGTGGAAGCCTGTGATTTTTCTGGTGTTTAACGTCAAGCCACTCTTAAAATTCATTTCAGGAAGTGAAAAGGAATACAGTGCATGAAAGCCAGATACGCATTCAGAATCCTGAAACTCGCTTGGTTCTTTGTGTTTTTGCTTCTTCTATTCAATTTAAAAATACTTTATTCACCTCAAAGGTAAACTAAATGTTGGAACTTGTTTAATCCTGGCATCTTCAAAGAGTCGTTGTGGATGGTGATGCTGTGGGCACTAGCAGCCAGTTTTGCAACAAATCTGAAGAGGCCTCTGACATGCTAACAGTTCAGATGATATTCCATAGTAACATGTCCTGGATGACACCATCAGTTGTTAGCTAGCACTGCTAATCCACCTCATTTGCTTTTGCTGCTCCTCTTCGTATCTTCTCTATGTTGATAATAGATGAATGGTGGAAAACAAAGTATACAGACTGCAGATTGCTTTAGTTGTCATGACAACGTGCCCACTAACTAAAGATAACAACATAGGTGATACAACATGATCTTTACAAATGCAGGCTCAATGTGGCTTCTCTTCCTTCAATGTGTTGCATTTGAAGATGGATATATTTGCTTTTGATTGAGAATGAACTGGTTCTCGAGCTGAGCCAGGCTTTTTAATCCCTAACAAAGTCCTGAAACTGGTCTTAGTAAGCCCCTGAAAAAAAAAGAAGAGGAGCCAGAGTCTCGGTTTGGTGCGGTCCATTCCAGATAAGTTCCTGAAGCTGTGGAGGCAGCCGAGAGCGGGTGAAGAAATGTCTGCAGGCCTCTTCCAATGTGAACACGGCTTGGATGCCAGGCCCGGTGCTCAGAACAAATAGCTTATAGGCGAGAGGAGGGAGAGTTTCTTTCGGGTGAAAGTGGATCCAAAGCAGTCTGAAGAGATCCCGGGTGTATCTGTGGTGTTTCTGTGTGTGCGCTCGTTTGCACTCAGGTGAGGGAGATTACAAAGCCACGTTAATGACGCCTTGGTACGAGTCTGCTGGCGGTGATAGGTAGATCTGTGTCAATGTGGCGGCGGGGAGCAGGCCCCTCCGCGCGCCCCTATACGATGTAGGTGGTCAGGTCCAAGAGGTACGAGGTCATGTCGATGATGTGATCCAAGATGCCGTCTTTCTCCTGGTCGTTGGGCATCCCCCGCTCACTTTTCTCGCACTGAGCGCCAGAGTAGCCGCTCTTACACAGGCACTTGTTTGGCTCTATGCAGACTCCTCCATTGCGACAGCTTGGTTCACATTTAGCTACAGTCACAGAAAAGCACAAAAATTAGCCGTAAGCTAAATTAAAACTTCAACTAGTGCACATGTCAGGAGGGGAAAAACAAATGTATTTTAGTCTCAACGGTAATAAGGCTGAATCAATTAATTGGATCATTTAAGTTAAAATGACCTTCACTGTCTATAAATACCTGTTAAGTTTCACCAGGTTCTAATTCTGGGGAAAAATCCTGTTAACATGCTTTTGTTATCCAATTATTAATCTGTTAATCCAAAAAATAATCAAGAGATCAGATGTAGAGCGTATTGATATTAGGTCAAATAGAAAAGGCTGAGCTTTTCACATGTTGATGCTCGAAGAATTGTTTTAGCTAAGGAGGCATCCTTGGCAAATGATCAAAAGAAATGCTATGTTATTGCCTTTTTTAAATAATAAAAATTTAATTCAACTGAATAATAGTAATTTAATTATTAGTATATTTGCATCTTTTAATGCATTTCTAATATTGTATAAAAAGGCTTAAAAGAAAAATCTGCAGAATGTGCCAGTTTATCTGATTAATAGATTAAGTTGCAGCCTTTAATAATACTAACCTATTCGGCAGAAGGGTCCCTCCCAGCCGGAGCTACAGCAGCACTTGCCAGTCGGAGTGCAATGTCCGTTTTTGCAGTTTCTGGAGCAAGCTGTCGTTAGTAGCTCTGGTGGCTCCACCGGGCGCTGACACTCCTTGGGGGAATGAGGCCTGCAGAGAAGAACAAGATCAAAGTCAGTATGATGAACCAGGAACTTAGCAGATATTATCACAGAAGATCTAAAACAATCTGCTAACTCCCAAACATTTTGCTAATAAGTGGACATATTTGGACACTTTGGGTTCACAACAGTCCTGTTTAGTCCGCTTTAATCCAACTCTACTTCATTTGCCCAGATGGTTATGATGTTCCACTTGTGAAAGTAAATCTTTTGGGCTTCACCTTGACAACAATTTTGAGTGCTACACTGCCAAGCAAGATATGTAAAAAATAAAATAAAATAAAAAATAAGAAAAAGATGGACAAAATATCAATTTTAAAGTTGAGCTATTTCACAAGAAAATGTAGGAATATTTCAGATTCTACACATGCAAAACTGGTGAAGAGATACTCTGGGATACCAGCAGCTATGACTGTAGCTGGTTCTAAGTACAGAGGTACAGAACACAAACGCACGCTGCACTTCACTGATTTCATGTGTTATAAATCCTAAAACCCATCTTCCTTATGCTGCGTCTATAAACATGAAATCCAAGTGCGAGTGAAAGAAAACTTCGGTCACATTTTAGTGCTGCACGTTGAAGGGTGAGGCTGAAAACAAGAAAGGAGTAAGTAACTATTTATTTGCTTTTTTAATTACATTTTATGAGGATTTTCCTTTTATTTGAGTCATGCGGCCATTGTTTTTTTTATAAGCCCCAGAAGGAACAGCTATAAACTTTCTAAATGTTAAGAGCTTATAAATCAGTGTGAAGGACTAGGATAACAACAATAACATGTAGGGCAGCAGCCAATGAAGAACTACAGAGTCTTCCAAAACTATTCATATCTCTTGAAGTCTCACAATTTGGCAGAATAAATACACACACTCAGTACATTTCATTTGGAGGTTTTTGACGGGCAAACACAATGTAGTGCACAATTGGAAAGTGGAGGGAAAATGATGACCGCTTTTCACAATTTTCACAAATAAAAGTCTGCCGTGAATTTACCACACCAGAATGAGTCAGATTTGACTGCCACATAATATCCATCACACTTTATTTATTCTTTGACTAGGCCGCTCTAATGTAGCTCTGGGCGTATGGTTTGAGTCATGACTTGGTGTAAGTTTACAAGTTTTTATAGTCTCTAAAATGTTTTCCTCTAGGACTAAACTGTATTGAGTTCTATTTATGTTCCCCTCCCCACAAAATAATGTTGCCACCACCATGGATCTCCTTAGATATTGTGTTTTCAGGGGATGAATAATGTTAGGCTGCCGTCACACTGTTTCCTATCTTGCCATGTGTGCTGGCTATTGAGAGATGTGTGGTTTGCAGAAAGATCTGAACTTGACAAAATGAAGGACATTTTGTGGAAATATGCGTGGCACTTTTGATGCACACCTTTTCTGAATAGTGCATGTGTGATGGGATCAATGATGTGGAATTCAGTGTCTCACTGCATCAGGATGCAGTGTGTTACTTTTGGGCTTAATGAAGTCTGAGGACTCCAAAGCACTTTACACTATAATCAGTCATTAACTAATTCATTCACACACTCATGGTGGAAGGAAGAAGCGGTTGATATGGCTTAAAAATAAAATCTACGATTGTTTTATACAGAATCTAATTTCTGATTATGGATTTTTTCTTCTCACTGTCGTTTCTTATAAAGAATTAGTAATGACAGAGCATATTTTTTCAGAACTTGCTCTTACTTAAATCATCCCATCTGAAGTTAACCTGAATTCAAAATGCAAATGCATACAAGCTGGAAAACAAGATGGAGGCCTCTGGGTAGACTGACATCCGTCTGAGTTACAGAAACCCAAAAGTTTATTGGTGGAACAAAATCCCAGTTTTCCAAAAATTAAATATTCAAAAACAGAAAATTAAATTAATTGATCAAACTGATTTAAAGACCAGCTCTGATGGTAAGCCACACTACAGCCACAGCTACCATGGACTGACAGAACCACCAACAGCAGGTAAAACAAATGTCTTGTCCACGGAAACGATGGCAAAGTGACTGACATGGGGGTTCAACCCAACAACCCACTGGTTGCATGACAAACCTATACCTCTGGTGCCATATATCTATGTGCATTTGCGCTCACCTGAGCTGTCAACCTCTGCAGCTATGCATGTCTTGGCTACTTCCATTTCTGTTAAATGTCCAGCCTACCAGTTTAGGTAGAGATGTTGGGTCATCTCCTGGTATGTTTCCAACTTAGCCAGACTCATACATTCTTCTTCTTCAACTCCCATTTAAACTTTTCCACAACCTTTCCCCTGACCTTTCCGTTGTGTTCCTTGGTCTTTATGATGCTGTTTGTTCAGTAATCTTCTCTAACAAACCTCTGAAGCCTTTACACAACTGAATGTATGCCGAGATTTACACTTCTTGCACTGAATTTGACCTAAAACTCAAAGTAAAGGGAGGCTGAACACAAATTATTTGTAAAACTATAAATTGAAACCTTTCACTTTTACATAATACTACTTTGAGCAAATCTGTCACATAAAATCCCAGTGAAATACAATGAAGTTTGTGGCTATAATGAGGCAGAAAATGACTACTTGTGCAGAGCACCGTAACAATCGTTGTACATTCTGTCTTTTTGTGGTTCCCCCTCTTATATTTCTCCAATCTGAGGAGCAAAACCATTCATATGGCTAAGACAAGGCCACTTCTAGGATATAAACATGACTTGGAAAATTCACACAGACACAAACACAAACATCTCCACACCATATGTGTCAAGTTTGAGAACCAAAGAGACACACTGCGACCGTTCCGTATTAAGACAAACATCCAGACACGCACATCGGCAAATGGGCTGAAACTGAATCTTTTCACATCACGCTCCATGAGTCTGGAAATAATACAGAGTGCGTAATCAAGTTCAAATGTGAAGTGTCTGTTGTACACTGGGCCACACACAAACACACAGACACATGTGTGTTTGTACACACACATGTACAAACACATGAGTGTGTCTGTTTGTGGGGGAGAGAGAAAGAAATATTGTTGCGTTAACATTTCTGTTGTGCTGAGGGACAAAACACTGGACAACCCAACACACAGTAACACAAGCGGGGTAACTGGACTCTGGTCGACTCAGTCTGGTATGAGAGGCAACGAGCATGAGAGGTGAAGTCAGTGTGTGTGATGTTTAGGCCATTAGAGAACGAGCCTCATCAATCATGGTCTAAGAGCAAATGGTCATTCAGCAGCAGAGGCCAAAACTAGATGCAGTTCAGGACCAGTGTTGAAAATGTCTGCCTTTTGAGCCAAAGTTTCTTTATGAATATAACTTTGACCTGTGGCTGATATCCTTCACCTGACAAAAAGACGGCTTAAGTGTTTTGTGTGGCCTTGTTTAAGTTTTATAAAATAAAAAACATAAAATAACATTTTATTTTGCTCTCGTGCTCAATACATTGTGATGAAATCCAACAATTTTTAAATAAAGACTTAATTATTTGACTGAAATGATGCCAAGATCAACAGTAGTAGACTTCATTGCTGGTTTATCCACTGATAAACAGGCAGTGATTGATTTCCTCTTTTTTTCTGTGGACCTTCCACCATGACAGGTGTTTTAATGGCATCTTTACCACTTTATAAACTGACCTGCATTTAGTCATAGTCACAATCCTGAATTTTTTTTAATCACCTCAGTTGTGGACACTGCTACCAGAAAAGTTAGTTGCATTAACCCTGAAGCACTAATCATAAGCATTAGCTATTGCTAAAGCGCTACACCAGCATTATACTTAGCAGAAGCTAATGCTAAAGCGCTAACTGCAATTCAAACTACAGTGATTGGGCACAAAATTAATTTTTGACATTACAATTTATATGTTCTATTATATTGTATTTATTTTTTCTAAATGGTCCCTGTCTTATTTTGTTCATGTATGTTTCATGTTTGGGAAAGAAAGACAAAGTGAGGAGAGGAAATGGAAGTGCTGTGTAAATAGTCTTCACCACTTCAAAATAAAAGCATAAATATCAACGTCTAACCACTTGGAGAGTTCTTAAGTCTATAACCAAAACTTAAACACAGATGTTGAACTTTATTCAACAGAAAGTTTACAAATCAGCCAAGAAAATTTGCACGTTAGAATTTGTCCTGAAGAATGAACTGTGTTAAACGTTTTCAAAGTAAGCAAACGTACTAAATGAAAAATCTGTGCCACCATTACTGCATTAGCGAAGTGTGCCCATCACTGGGCCTGGGACCTGCTGTCTTAAAAGTCTGAGGAATTGGTTTGGGAATTTTTACACTCTTCAATCACATATCACTCCACATTTTCTCACCTATCTCCAAGGTTGCAGTCGGTTAAAAGAGATGATTTACCTTGATAAAATATATATTTTGATATTTCTGTTCACCTCCCTGCTTAAAAGACACCCACCAAATGCTCTGATAAACACATTGACTGATAGCAGTGACAATAAAGTGGCTGTTCATGTGCTGTAATGGCTTTTAATTTCACGATTGAAGGTGGGGAGGGAGGGGGGTCTGATTCCCATGCTCCCATCAGCACCCAACTGCAGACTCCATGCCTGTTGGCTTTTGTTGCTGCAGGCTGCATGTAGTTAAAAAAGAGCAAAAAAGGAAGAAAACAGAAAGAGAAGGAAAAAGAGAAAGAGTAAGAGTCCCTGGAGAGTTGGGGGGTCTGTAGCGAACACTGTTAATAGCAGGCAGGGGTCAGCAGCACTGCTAAACAGCCTGTACGGCTGCCAGGGAGGCTGTGAAAACAGCACCTGCTGGTAGCGCCACTTGACAAAGGCAGCTGGGTCAACAGCCACTGTGGGAATTTATCAACTCTGGAAGGGGTGGTGCATGTGTGATAGTGAGAGAGTAAAAAAGGAAACACTGCGCTCATGTTGGTCAGATAAATTCACAGAAAGAGATACAAATAACTCAACTTCAATGGTTGCATTTACATGACAATATAATATATATTATAGGATAATGTTCAGGACTGGAAACAGCTGTTTACACAACATATGAGAGAAAAAAATCACACATACATTTGTGTTGTTTCAGACGTTTGTTAAATATTCTTTTAAAAATTTGTTTCAGATTTGATTTTTATTGAAGCCGGGGCATATTTAGCTTGTTAGCTTGTGAGCCCTGTTTGATTGACATGAGGTATATGTGAGAAAAGCGCTATGGAGTGGTGTACATTGTGCACCTTAACAATGGCTTAATCAAACGGCCCAGTGTGGTCTCCTTTGCTGTTTTGTCATCTGACTCCATTGTTTGCAGGCTCCTTTTGTAGCTTCATTCCTTGTTTTCTCCTTGTGCGAGAAATTTACTGTGCATTGTAGAATCTGGGGCTATTCAGTGGGGCTGGCATGCAGCTTTGTGAAGGAAAGGACCACAGCAGAGATGTAGGAAGATTTAAGAGGGACAGGGAAATAGAGAAAAGGCTTTTTTTTTTTCCTGCAGGGTGCTGGGAGCAAACGCAACGCACGCTCACAAAGACTCACAGATGTGCGAGTAGCCACCACCCACACAGTTTGCATCCATACACACAACCCACAGAGAAGCACCCCATGTCCGCTTTCTGAACACATTAGAGATTTGTAACTTCCAGAGCTAACACAGTTCATAAACGGGGAGCCTATATGAAGAAAATTAGCGAACCTCCAGTTGAGAAAGTCTTGAATATGTGAAATATACTTCCTGGTCATGCTCTCTCTTGTTCTTTGTGGCGAAGGGTCGCACTGATCAGAAAGGGAAATAGCATTTTACACTAGAAAGCATCACAAGGGTTAGCTCTTTTTACTTACAATGGCTGTATGAAAATACATCGTGTTTTTCTCACTGCCTGACATTAAATCAGACTGAACCGTAGCTGTTTAAGGCCAGTTAGGGCTCAAATTATTTACATTTGCTAAAATATTGAGAGAATGCTTTATTACTTAGTTCAAATTCAGAAGCTTACAGCATATTCATTAGATTACTATGCCATCAAACTATTTGGGAAAGCATAATTATGATACCATGTCCTGGAGGTCTTCAGATAGACATCTCAATTAACTGGAGGCACACCTATGGATGCAACTTAACCTTATAGTGCTTTGTGTGTGACACCGTTGGGAAATCAAAGGAAATCATGAAAGAAATCAGATAGAGAATTAAGTAGCTCAACAAATCTGGTTTGTCTTTGGGCATTGATCTTAATTAAAAAATCATGCTTAGCTAGAAAGGTGTGTGTGCAAGGAAAGCAGCCCGAAGGCCTAAGCTACAATAGGTTTGTCAAGCAAAAAGAGCCAAAATTCCACTAAATACCAAATAATTGTCCGTCCATTCCATCAGTCCACTACAGTTTGAAAATGTATGTAAAGTTTACAATTTAACAAAAAAAATTGAAAGTGAAGAAAAGAATTTTATATTTAGCAAATATAAATAACTGTGTTAATTTTAACAGAATTAAAGCAGGAAATAATATATGTCATTTGATTTGAAGTTAGACTACTGTAAATAACTTGTTTTAACTGGAATGTATGCATGGAGAATATATCTGCTGCTGGTCAATACTTTATGTTGGGAGCACAGGCGGGATCACAGTGTCGGATAAATCCCTACAAAACAAGGATTTTAAAATGTATTCTTAAAGTGTGTAAATAAGTGGTTAGACAAGAGACGAGTCTCAATGAAAGTCAGGTGGGCAAACCTGCTGCTTTGCCCACCTGCTGTGAGCTACATTACTATTCTATGTAAAGCACTTTCTATTACCTTGTTGTTGAATGTTGCGGCACAACACGCATGCATTGATGCCCATTCTAAAGCTGTGGCAATAATTATAGTGGTTATATAAAGACTATATCTTCTGAAATCTTTTCATCCCACTGCTCTGCCACAAATAAGCCCCCTCCAACATTTTTTTTTCTTCCTCTCAAATCAGTCATACCGCACACATTCAGAGTGTTTCAAAATGCATGGTGGCCTATTTATTATTGGAGGGGTACTCCAACTGACAAACAAATACCTAGAAATGAAGTCATCTGGCCAGGACATGTTTACACAAACACTGCTGAGCGATTTTATGGCTGATGTTTTCTTGTAAGCCTTTACCGCTCCCCCTAACAGTTTCACCATTTTCCCCCGCTTCTCTATGTTCCCAAACATAAAGTTGATGAGAACGCTGACCAAGATGCTGCACCGAACCACAAAACCCACTACACCCCAAAGCAGAGCTCGGTTTGAACAAGCTTTAGGGTCTGGATGAGAAAAGACCACCAGACTTGATAACGTGCTGAGGTCAGACACGTTAGCTGCTTCGGTCCTCGTCAGCCCCTCTCCTTTCTCTTTGAAACAAGATCCTAATAACGAAGCCGGTGTGTATTAGGAGTCGGGCCTCCAGCACCACAGGGTCCAGTCAGACTAAACACCTCCAGTTGATGGTGGAAAGAACTGTTCTGTGGGAGAAACGCGTTCGGCAGCCACTCCAGAAAACATAAATACAAAGCAAGCCACGAGGGCCCCTCTGAAACATCTGCGGTTTCATTAATTGCGTGGATGCCTGGGTGGCACTGTCGTCACTCAGGAATAATCAGCTGCAAATATGTTTCTATTATGAATCCGACGCATACAAATTCTCCTTCTGAGAGTCTGCTTTGCTTATTTGATCTGTCTGATTCAATCAAGCGTGACAAACCTTTAAGCAATAAAACAGATCAGGGATTTTCTCTCTACATTCCACTTGATGACTTCGTGACTTGAGTGGTTAGTCTCAGTCCTACGAGAACGTTCTCATCCATCTTGAGCAGAATGCTGATGATAAGATAGGGGGAAACATCAGCTGCGGTTTGGCTGGGCGCATAAAACAAAATTGGTTTGAAAAACAAAGTCTCTTTATGTCTGAACTGTTTTCTTTCTTGTGACTTTTTGCTTGCTCCTCCCGTACTGTGTGGGATATATTTTTTTCCTCCATTTGGGAGACAAATGTTTTTCACATGGGTTTTATAGAGCCCTTATTTTCAAAATGATTTTTAATACTTGAATGCATGTGGAACAGATTATGACCTACTGACACGCACATTTATAAATGATAAAGTTGCTTTCATACGCACTCCCTGCACATTTTCCTGCACATTAGTTGCGGAGCATCAAATATTTGAGTATTAGACTGCACACAGAGAGATTGGGTTTCACTCTGGAAAATCGATGTGTGTGTGCTGAAGCTTTGTGACATGTGCGTCAACTTTTTCCCCAAATGTGCTCATTAAAATAGTTGAGAGCAGGTGAACTTTTCAGTAAAACACCACCAACAGAGTCATACAAGTTAATCAGTTTAGCTACTAGCAGTTCCTTCCTTACAATAACAGTTTTGAAATATTATCCACCAGTTTCTGCTCAACTCTTTTTTGAAAAGGTGCTCGGGTGACGACCTGTTGAAAAGCGTTATTGCTTGACATGATGTTTAGGCTGTTCTGGAACTATTTCTGGTTTTCTTTGAGGTTTAGCGTGAGGAGTAGTATCGCTCAAAAAAAAGAAAATGTGGAGCAGGTTTCTTGATACAGGTAGTCATTTAAAAAAAAAAAATACCCCTAACTTAAGAGTTAAATACAATTCTGACTAACTGCATTACAGTAAATATGTTTAAATGACGCATGTAGACACAAAATGACAGGAATTGTAGTTGGGAAAGGAGTTGCTCAGTATTTATTTTGCAGATTACTGATCTGATAGCTTAATTATTCTGCTCTTTGGACCAACAATTGGTGCATTTCCAATCATTACTCTGCAATATATAATATAGGGGTCTAATGCTAAACAAAAATCTATGTTTGATATGCTTTTGGTTCATTCTGATGAAGAAAAACCAATAATTAATAAAGAACAAGTTAGTGAAGCCACTTACAGGATGGATGATTACACAAAAATGAAACCACTTGAAAATTATGAAAAATAAATGTGGAGACATTTGAGAATTAAAAAATGTTTTTAAATGAGAAATGAGTTTTTAAAAAATATATATTTAGACAATATAGTGTACCAGAAGTACTTTAATGCACCAGAAAATCACAGCTGTTGTGAGTCATCACTCCACAATACCAGGGTGTTATTATGCTGTGCAGTGTTTTGGACTGGTTGAAAGCTGCAGGCAGCTGGATTTTGACGTTAGGTGATTTTTAATCTAGTACCAATAATTTTTATGCTCCCAAACAGCAGAGTTCAGTGATAGCTGGGAGTCCTCTGTGTTTTGTTTTGGAGTTGTGCTACAGAACATTCTTAGTTCCACACGCACACACGCACACACATGATTCATGTGTTTGGTTTAAAACAACACTGGATTTGTTTGGTGCATGCGAGTACCAAACTGACAAAGATGTACTGGATGTGTTCGATACAAATACGAGTGTCACTTCACCCCTGAAGTAGAGAAGGGCAAGAGCTAAATGAGTAGAAAAAAAGAGACATATTTGCGTTGCAATCTGATACACTAGGATCAATGCTTTCATTTGTGTAAGTTGGAACCATGAGGGATACATCATAAAGGCAGAACAGCATGGAATTACGAGTGAAGGACTAGTTGGTCCTTCTGGACAAACAAGAATCACTTATTCGCTGAGCAAAGACTCAATTAAATAGAACAAAAAGTACAAAAGAATTTGCTGAGTGTACCTTTTCGGGTCTACCAACTTGTAGAGTTTCCCGCTGTGTGACTGTGCCATGCTTTTACTGCTCGCTAGAATGTAGACTTCACCTGCAAAAGTGAAACAGTCACAGCAAATTCCTGTTAATATTTTATCGTTGGATTACATAAGTCTATTCGTAGCATGCATGCAGGCATAAGCAATTTATAAAAAGAGATAACATGTGACAAGACAGGCAGACAAGAGGATGAAAGGGAAGGACAGATGAAGAAAATAAATGTAGCTAAAGCTTCCACAATGCTCCACACTAACCAAGGCACTTTAAGAAAAAGTTTAATGGGACAATTGGGTACTCATGACTGGGAAACAGGCGGATAATTTAATGAGGAACAAGCCTGCAAGAAAATTCCATACGGGGATAAATTGTAAACATGTGTCTGTGAGGCCCCTTCGTTGGGACATATAATTCTAGCATTGCTGGCAAAGCATGAGCCAATGCAGGAATCTATAAAAAGCTCATCAAATAATAACTCCAAGACCTGGCAATAACAGTGATCCAACATTTATGAAGCCTGTGTGAGCAATTCACATCAAATGTACATTTTGATTCAAAACATCACAGCCCACAGAGAACCATTTAGTAAGTGCGAGTGCATTCATCTCTGTTTATGTTTAGTAACTGTTAATTTCTACAGTTTTGCTGTTAGAAATTAACATCATTAGCAAAGCAAAACATTGCTTCAGGCATTGTTTTGGAGCAATGACTTCAATATTGATTCTACTTTCCGTGTTTTAGGGACGCTCGTCTTTCCCCAACGCCACTTTTTAAGTCAGACACCGTTTCTCATACCGTATAAAATCTCAATCACTCTGCATTATGGTCCTGATCTGACACCACTTCTTTAAATCCTGTGAGAAAGCAATCGCATGCAAGAAAATCCTGTCATGCTACGACATCAAACTGCCATTGATAACACTTCTGTGCCAAGATGTTTCCATGATTTGATTGCAATAATTAGCAATAATACAACAACCATGTTTATTTATTCACTCTAATTTAAAGGTGGATGCTCCTCTTCCTAATTGAGAACGTTACTGCCTGATGTAGTACTAATAGCAGCCACAGCGCCAAGAGCATTGTGCTTCACTACAGTGTTTGTGAAAATATGTTGAGGTCGAACTTTACCAACATATTTTAATATTGTCTGACAAAAAACTTAACCTTGTTGGACATGTTAACCTTGCAGATATATTGTCATTTAAAAAATTCTTAAAAACCACAAACTGCAGCTTGTCCATCGCCATAAGAGATTGTCACTGATTGGGTGGCTGCTGCTATTCGGCGTGTTTGAACATGAGATTAGCTAATTTCTTAATATTTTCATGTGTTTCTGTTTTTTTTTATTATTATTATTTCTGGTGTTTTCCAGTGTTGCATGATATTTCATAATAATTTTAATTGATTGTTTCTAATCCATTCTGTGGGATTTTCAAAGCAAAGTGAGTTTTTAAAATACATAAAATAAATAAATAATAAATAAATAAAATATTTAAAATATTTAGCATTTTGCATCTTCAAGTTATTCCAACAAATAAATTATTGTAGCAATACTTGTGGTAAAGATACAAGTTTTGATCAAATAATAATCACCTTTATTAGCAAAGAATCCCTGTAACAGATTACAGCTCAAACTGAAAGAAGTTACTGCAAAGATTTACTGAAAAGAGAAACTCAAATCAGACGTATAGCAGCCCTCCAATTCTCTATGGTTGGTCTGAAATTCCTGTTCATCAAAGCTCTCGCAATCTGCATCATCATCATCATCACTGTCAGGCATATCGCTGTCCTCTTTAGATGTTGTAGTCAAAACAGTAGCAACTGTGATCTATCGTATCAAATTCTTATCTACCATGTTTGAAATACAGTGTAAAATTTGCAAATGTCAGAGGTGACTACAATACCTACAAATAAATAGGTGAGTGTGTTGTCTTGTGTGTTTCACAATCGTCCTGCCTGAGAAACTCCCAGGTCTGCCAGTTTGGCAGGAGTAGCTCAAACGATTTGCAAACATTGACTTGAACCAAACTACACCAGACTAGCATCTGCTAAGAGCTAGCTTAGTGTAGTTTGTGAGGGGATCAAAGCCAAAGCATGAAGACAAGTCTCACTTCAGCTTCTCTTCTGGTGTGGCTACACCATGACTTTCAAACTCCTCACCCAATAGGCTTTAAAGCACAACAGTCGTACTTTTCAAGAATTTTGGTGTCGTTTTTTTATGCAAATATCTTAGAATTCATAAAACAAAACAAATCTAACTTACAAGTAACTTTTCATCAAGGTATAATAACTTGTTTTAAGTCAATAATTCCTTAATATTGATTTTAATAAAGTACTGGAAGGCCTTTTTTCTGAAAAAATAGTTTTCATTCTCAGTTATTCAAGTCATGGTTATAGTGGTGCATTAATAAAAAAAACTGTCATTACTTGTTTGAGCTGGACAATGTCTTACCTCTCATGGAGAAGACATTTCAACAAGAAGCAGATTTTTTTTTCTTGAATTAAATCTCCAGCTTGGAAAATGTCATAAAATAAGTGACTAAATGAATTATAATGAAGTAAAATTAAGCAGACTAACATATCTAATGTCAGTCATATAAATTGTTCAACTGCTTAATGATTAGTATTTCAAGACTCTCAGTTTGTTAGCAGCAATGTGGATGAAGCAGGAAAGGACAAAGACTGATGGCTCAGTGAGGGATTAGTGTATTAGAGAGGAGGATGTGATCTTTGGGTTTCTGCTGCAGTACTCACCGAGTTCATCCTCTCCGAAACCCAAGACATGCCCCACGAGGGGAGAGGCGCAGGAAACCGAGCCCAGACACAGAGCCTTTTCCTGCCACTGCTCGCTGTCAGACGATGTGGCAAACAGAGACTTCTGGAGGATCCGCAGGTTACTGAGGCAAACAAAACACACAGAACATTCAATGTTGAGCTAAATTTTAAACCGAAACAAACTGGAACAGAAAGATTTATTTTACACTGATGATTCACAGTTCTTGTGACAAAGCCTGAGTGAATATCTGGAATCGGGCTGAACTGTTCTCATAATATGATTCAGGAATCAATCTTCTTTTCCAACCAAAGTCGCAATTGGTGTTATTTAAGACCTCCGCTTTGGTTTCAAAACAAACATCGTGCCGGGGCTTTTCTACAGCCGCAGAGCTGCGCTCCCAAATGGTAATGAGACACAGAATTCAGCGACCACACATTGTTTTAAACACGGTGCCAACTCCTGATAGCGCACCAGCACAATATTTACTTCCTTTGCTTACTCGAGCGTCAGAGTTTGACATCAGCGAAGCAGGATGAATTACAAACCGAGGGAAAGTGTGAACAGCACAAGACAGGATGCCTAGTCTCCATTTACACTCATTGGGCAATTCTGGTGTGCTGATAGTAACAGGAAACCTGTTTGCCCTACATGGATGGAACTGGGTGCAGCTACTTACTGCATGTGTCAACTACAGGAACAACTTTTTCCATTATCTTTTCCATTTTTTTTCTGATATCCTTATATTTCCACATTAATTTTGGCTGTTTTTAAATCACTTTCCCACTAGAACAGATGTTGTTTCAGGCCTTTTCCTGCTGGAAACATACATTTAGACTGATTTCTATAAAAAAGATTAAACACTACTTTGAGAACTACTTTGAGACACTTGAATGATCCCCCTTATGCTTCACATGTAAAAACCAGTCATGCTTACCCGTTTCTATTTCCAAACACATAGCTGCCATACAGTCTCCTCGACTGGCAGCCCCTGTAGATGAAGCCCCCCACAGGTGGCGCTCCTCCACTGGACTGCAGGTCATACACAGAAGGCTCATTTTCTATGAAGGAATAAGGAGATATTGGTTTGATCTAAGCCCAACTTGATGAACTTGTAGACTGCTCGCTACCTGTAAAAACAAATCTAATATGGCTGCAATATAATTAAGCACTTTTTCCTGGAATGCAATGTTTTGTTTTGATGGCTCTTTATTAAATTTAGAAAAGAATGTGTTGCACTTTTAGATTAGATTTAATTTTACTGTCACTACACGTCACAAGAAAATGGAAATGGGAAGGAGTAAATATATGATTTTAATTGTGAGTTCAACAGCAGAAGACATCTACTTCTGAGATGGTTTCATTAGTAACAAAAGAAAATCGTATAACTAAAGTAATATGAGTCATTTTCTGGGAAACAATCATTCTGGTAAATAAAAATTTAAAGGATCTTGGCTACTTTAAAAAGAGTTGCATGCTTGTTTTCCAGTTGAGTGAATTTCAAACTATGGTGACTGGTTGGATCCCACATAAAACCAGATGAGAGCTGGTCTGAAGTAAGAAATAAATTCAGGTGAGAGATTTTGGACTAAAAGTGTCTAAATTGATACTCAGTTTAAGAAGAATTAGATCTCTCTCTGCTGTTCTTTTCAACACTTAGGCATCATATTCCTAGCCATTATTGTTCAGAGCCTTTAAAGTATTTTTATGTGGCCCAACTTACATTCCCTTTCACAATCCAAAATGCACAAAAAAATAGATTATCTCTGGTTCCAATCATGGTTTTTGACATTTACCCTTCACTGGGATTTCTAAATTTCTATCTAAAACAATGTGCTCTTGCGAAATAAAATAGATTTATAATAGCAGATGTCGGTTTTAAAGGGATGAATTCGAAAGTTTATCCAAGAGGCTGAAGTATTTCCATTCTGTACTCAAAATGTAATGCCGTCAAACAAAACTCATGCAAAGGATGTGATTAGTTACTGTTATGATGGACAACATGAACATTTTAGAACAGTGAGTTATTTCTCAACAAGGTAAAGGTAAGTATTATGACTCTTAAAAAAACATCTTGAGAATTGTGACTCACCATAATCCTTCCCCTTAGTAACTTCTAATATTCTTCCTGCCGATGTGTTTTTACCACTGGCATCTGTGCAGAGGATAACCAGACTGCCGTTGTCTGTCTGCAGCCGATCCACTACACACCTTCAAAACACAGAACACCAACAAATGCACTTTAATAGAATCAAAGTAATCAGAAACATTTAATTTATTCACATTTTGTCACATTAGAACCACTAACCTGTATATTTAAATGGGATCTTATGTGACAGACAAAAACAAAACAACACATAACTGAAGGGAAAGGAAGATGTTTCAGGAAGACGTCTGAGAAAAGCCTCAGAGAGAAGGTTAGTGACCAATCAGCATCATGAAGACCAAGAAACGCAGCAGATGGGTCAGTTTAAAGCTGAGTCAAGTTTTAAAACAATAGCCCAACATTTCTGTTCAATCAATCATATGAAAATAGAAGGACACAACTTCTGACTGAAATGCCTACCTACACTGACAGGAAAGCTTTAATCACAGAAGCAGCCAAGCGGCCCCTGGTAAGTTTAGAGGAGCTGCAGAAACCCTGAAGCTCACATGCAGATCAATACGTTTCCTAAATAATACAGTGAACGCTCACAACTTTCTTAAATTTCATTATCGGCTTTGCCCAGGAAGCTTGGGTCTCCTCAGGGTTTTTCACCGTACACTGCACCGTTTTATCTGTTTATGATCAAAGTAGCAGCTGTCTACTTTTTTGACTAGGTTTTTATGTTTGTATGTCATGCATTGTCTTTTTCTGTTTCAAGCAGCAGAGGTTGTGATTATCGTATTGGCAATAAATCATTTGACTTGAGTTTGAGTGGGAGAATCTGTCTGAAGGACAATCATTAGTGGTGCACTCCACAAATCTGGCCTTTATAGAAGAGAAACAAGAAGAAATCCAGATGCAATTTGCTACTAGCCATGTAGGGGACACACCGAACACGGGGAACAAAATGTAACTCGCAAAATGACGGAAAACTAGCACCACAAATTTCCCTGAAAACAGCCTCTCCACATGAAACATAGTGATGGCAGCATCATACTGTGGGACTCCTTGACTTCAGCAGGGACAGAGAAGGTGGTAAGATGCATGGAAAATCTGCTGAGGTTGAGTGAATCTTCCCTTCCCAGCAGGACGACAACCATAAATAAACAACCAGAGTTACAAATCGACAGTTTATATTAAAGATTAAGATTAAGATTTCAGGCCTGATCACTAGATTCTAGCTGTAATTGCTGAAGCTGCTTGCTGACTAATGTGAAAGCTCAAGGAGTATATATAAGTATCGCAACAAAACACCTCAAGAATCTCAGATGCGTTACTTACCTGCCTGGGTCATGTAATCCATGTGCAAAGATCTCAGGCGGCTGATTAGTGCTGTTAAAGTACGGATTGTTCCGTGGTATCGAGTAGGATGACGTACAAATGTCCGTGTCCACGTCCACCCTCAGGATGGACCCAGTGAAATCACTGCATTCAAAAACACACAATCTTCTGTCACAACACGGTGTTGAAATGTCCTCGTTGTGATTCTTTTGACTTTTGATCTGACCTGAGTCCATCCATTTCCTCCATGTCGTCCAGAGTGATCATACCGTCTCCCAGAATGATGTGCAGCAGGCCATCGGGAGAGAACAGAAGCTGACCTCCGAGGTGCTTCCTGTGTAACTCAGCCACTTCCATCAGCACATGGGCAGTCCTGGTGTCCACCTGGTTTGGGTTTTTCCTGCAAGCAGAGATAACTGTTTTAACTTCGATACTGGACTAACAAAAACTAAGACCTCTAACGAGGTTATGCTTTCATATAATCCCATGTATAGCATAAGCTTATCTTTTGACGGTTGCTTGCAAGAAATGCAACAGTAAGGGTAAGTGAAACATAACCACATAAAATGCTGACATTACCGTACAAAACAAACAGAATCCAAAGTTTAAAACACTTTAGCTTCTGGAGACATTCAGTTTGTCAACTGTAACGTCTTTCGCAGGAAAAATACTTTGGGTGGGGAACAACTCAGACTTCTTCAAAGTGTTGCAGAACTATGCTGAGAATTTAGTCGGACAGTGCCATCAACAAATGTGTTGTAATAGGTTAGGTGTTATTTTGGGTAATTCTAGGACTTTTAAAAAGCAGATTGCCAAAGAGAAACTACTTTAACTGTTGTTACTCCATAGAAATCCTACATTTAATAACTATGTTGCCGTCACTAGGATTGCCTGGCAATACTATAATTAAGATTAGCTCATTGAGTGAAACATAGAAAAGTGGTTAAGTACATTAAAACGTAGCATTTAAATACCTTCGTGAGAAAACACAGTTATCTTAAACATAAGTAATTATGAAAGGAGCGTTAGGCACCAACCCAGGTAAAATACTGTCATCATCATAGGAGTGCTGCTCAGCACAACAAATCATAGTGTTCTTGGAGGCTGAAGAACATCATGAGTCTCCATTACACTGTTTCAATACGACATTGTTGCCCTTACATCTTTTGTTGCCAATGTTAGTGGTAAAAATCTCAACTGATGAATCAACATTGCCATTCATTTAATCATAAATATATCTGTAGACAATGCTATTTGACACACTATTGGCTGGAATTTGCAAAGAGCCAATCCGAGAGCGTCATTCATTTTTCTTTACGCTGATTGGCTGAACTCCCAAAAGTGGAAATAAAGAAGACTGTAGATGCTAGTTTCTGCGGTAGTGCTAAGACAGGTTCTACTGTGTGTTTTAATGGATAGAGTTGTCCTGCTGGCAGGTGAAAGGTTTTGATTGCACTGTAACACCATCCATCTTTCCTTCAAATCTGACCAGCTTTTAATCTTTATTGTACTGCAATGAGGGCATTTCTGATGTTAATGTTAGTTAACATCAGTACAAGTTCATTTTGTACAGTTCATACAAAATGAACTGTATGAACATACAGTTCATTTTGTATGTTGGCCAAAGGTCTCATCTGAACTGCAGCCTTTCTTCCACCTGTTTGCTGTGACCTCTGCATGTTTTGTGGCAAACTGGACTTCCTTCTTCCTCCATTTCTTTCATATTCTTCCATATGTTTTGTAGCCTTTACCTCCTTTAAATGCCTCCATCACACTTACACTGACTTATCTGCTTTGTTTCTTGGTCTTTACAAGGTTAATTATTAAATATATTTTTCTAACAAGCAAGCCTGTTGTAGTAAGAAATTATTACAAGATAAATTAAAATGAGGTCAATAATTTCCATTGTGATGATTAATATGCTTTGAGAGGCAAGACTTCATACTCTATTTTATGTAGGGTTTCGGTTATGTGTGGTCTTTATTTCCTTTTTATTTATTGTTTTTGGTTGCTGGGTTTTATTTGGGGTATTTAAAATGTCTTCCAGTTAAAGTGCGGAGTGCTCAGTACAAGATTAAAGTTTATTAGTCTTTGACAGGGCGGACTTGCACTATTATGCTATTACCATTGTGTTAGTTGAAAATGGCCTCAAAACAACAATGCCATTGTTTATTACAATAATTTCTGGGTTAAAATTTGTTGACATGATATACCTACTAACAAAACGCTGAGATTAGATTATGCACAGGAGGAGAAATATTTCCTTATTGAGCAAATATTTAGCTTATATGAAGATAAAACAGAATTTTCCTTCCACTTCACAAATTTGCAATATATTGTGTTGATCTATCAGATACATAAAACTGTTGTTTTAACCTTTAAATGGGAAGAAGTTGACACGATCACTCTCAATGTTTTGAAACAACAAATATTTTCAGTTCTCCATTACCTTGAAACGGTGTATTCAACCACACGGAGAATGTGGTCGTGCGGTCCGATGGCCCAGCGCTCTTGGTTGGTGGTGTAGGAGACGTAGAGCTTGCCATTCTTCTTGTAATTGGGGTGGAATGCCAGGCTTAGCAGGCCCCTTTCATCACCACTCTGCAGTCAGATGAGAAACACAAAAGATCCAGGAGTTAATTATGTCCCTGCTTGGCTTCTGCTCCATGGTGCGGGGCTGGAATCACCCCCCTCAGTCATATTCATCATCACTAACATGCCAGCTCCACACACCCAGCACCCTCCTTTCTCCCCCCGCTTTTTTTTCAAACTTGTCTAATCCTCTTTTATATTCGTCCATCACATTCCCCTTTCACTGCTCTGCTTATTATCTCATTCTCTCTTTTCCTACACAGCGTTGTTCCGCTTCGCACCTTCGCCAGGCCCCTTGAATATACCATTACAGGCCATTATAAAACATTTGACTCTGGGCAGAGCTGCACTGCCGAGCCTTTCCTACAGCCTGGTTATGCGACGCTCGGTCCCTCCCGGTGGCCTCCATTGTGCAGTGATTTGTGTGTGTAATCTTTGGGGGATATTTGTGAATACTACGCTGAGTGGCTGGAATAATTTATTAGCTCACTCACAGTTCATAGAGAACACAAAGAGCAGAGTGCTTCAGTCCGTGCTTTTTGCTCCCCAATCTTCCTCTGTTTCCTGATTCGCTCAAAAATCCATACAAAATTAAAGGCGGGGATGTGAGGGGGGGAGAGTTAAAGTAGGGGAGGGATGAAAAAAAAAAAGGAAACCTAAACAAGGAGAGAGCTGCCAACTCCCACTGTCTTGGCAACATGTTTAGAAAACATCTAAATTGCTTGTGTAATATGTAAACCTTTGTCTCACCCTGGAGGCAGTTACATCGGTTGTCACTACCCTGGTGGTCTGCCCATCATAGTTAGCCGTAATAATCAGCTATAGCGTTTCATTCCCCAGGCAAAGTGAACCGGGTCAGCCTCTTTCTGCTATATGCTCCCTGTTTTTTTGTCCACAAAAGAATCAACAGAATACGAAGCCGAGGTGTGATGAATGTATATACGTTGTGACCATATAAGGATGTTGCTTAAAATTGCTTGACTTGTGAGTTTTTTTGTGGACTCAAAGGCATACAGTTATTTTTTTTTTTGCTGTTGTGAATAAATGAAAAGAAACATGTTTGGGTGTGGCTTGGAAAGGTCTAGCTTGTCACAAACCCATGAGAGTACACAACAGTGAAACAGCCCAAATGTCCACTGTTACAAAAGAGAAGGCACTCTAAGTTCCAGTAAGCAACAAGAGAGACCAAAATAATAATTTAGATGATGTTTTCACAGCCTCATTATAGAGAGAAATATTGAGCAAGTTGCTGAAACCCTTGACACTCCAGAAGTGAAAGATCCTCCGCCAAAAAAGATGAATAATAACGATAAATGTCAGATTCCTGAAGTGCTTTATAGATGTGGATGCACTACGATATTCAGATGGCTGTTAGTCAAAGCAGAGATGGTTCTGCTTGCCAGATATTGTGAATATTGGAAGAAAAAGTGCAAACTTCACCTTGAAAGGTTAGATCCATATGATGGAAATGGATATGCAGTGACCCACATTCCCAAAATAAACTTGTGACAGGGAATGAAGCAAAGAGGCATAGATCATGAGCCAAACGGGGGACCACCGGGACACACAGAGGTTTATTGGGCTGAAATATTACCTCCCCTGCTAATGACTGACTCGTTCAGCAGCAGAGGAACAGCAGAACTGGCACCAGAGCCATAAGAAACAAACACTGCATACGAAAGCAGTCTGAGGAGATAGCTTGATTAAAAGGAGACAAAGTACCACCCCGAGATTTCTTAGAACTAAGCACAAACTGCTGCCAAACCTGCAGTAGATCAGATTCTGTTCAGATATTTGAAAAGTCGTACTGCGCCTAACAAGATCAGTGCAAAGAGTGTAAAAATGTCTCAAACTGACAGTTGGAGAATGAACTTACTGCCAAGTACCACAGAACAAATAAAGAACCACTGCAACACCTGCACCTAGTTGTAGTTTTATATGAGATGTGTCTTTTGTATTTCCTGTGGCTGTGTGTTACGACCCCCGCAGGACCTTGTGGTTAGATTAGGCATTTATCTTTCCTATGCAACACTGATTACTGATATGGGACACCTGAGGACGTGGTAAGGCCTTCGGTTATTTAAACCCTGACTGCCAACTAACTTGTCTCTGCCCTCCTCCACTGGTATGCTGCTGCCTTTTACTTTATGGATTATTTTGACTGTACATTACAACACTGAGTTCATTTTATTTTATTTGTACTGATTTCACACTTCATATTAGGAACTTTGATTTTTTTGCCTCAGCTTGGGTTAGAAAAAATAATTATATTTCAGAATTTAAACATAGTGGGTTTTTTTGTGGCCTTTAAGAGGGGTCATAACAACTGAGAGCTCATCGAATTGTGTAATTGGATGCTTGTTGCTCTTCTAGTAAGGTAACAATTGGGGCTTGTGGCCTTATATTGTTTTGTGAAGATTATGGCTCTTTTGTTGGCACTGGACAAAAGTATTTATTCATGCTGACAAGACGCTGCAGTCCAGCTGAACTTTGTTGGTTATAGGAAAACCTGTGCAGCATGGTTGCTAGTCTTTGCTAAAAGTTTTTCATCCATGTGTTTTTGTTTGTTGTAGTCATTAAGTATAAGTACCATACTTAATGACTTGAAGTCATTAAGTATGGCTCTTTAGTAGTAGTAGGCACACTTCCGCTAATGTGCTAATAGCGGAGCTACTTTCTCTTTTAGTGTCTTAGTTAACTTTGAAAATGTCTAGCTTTCCCTAAATTACGTTTTCTGGATAAATTCAAAACTGCTTATTATTTACTTAGCTGTCTTGTACATATCAAGTTGAATAAAGTTTGATGTCTGTGTTGAAGTTTTGGTTATCGACTGAGAACAAGAGATTGATATAAATACGATATCTAAGGACATTATAGAACATGTAAATTATAAGGTCACAATTAAACTGGTGCTTGAGGGTTGTAGTCTTTCACTTCCATTTAGCATACTGTTATTCAGTATAAATAAGCTGAACTAAAACACCAGGAACTTTCATAAAGAATCAAATAACTACATGTCAGTAATGACTGATAGTTTATTAGGAATGCAGTCGCTGTCTTGTCTCCTTTATGAGCTCCTGTATATGAATGTATGACATTTACAATTTGTGTGTAGAAACAAACAAAAATTATGACTTTCATTTTTGTGTACTGATGACCGATTTGTCTATTTACGTCTCTGTACAAAGAGACGACTGGTGTGGTTTGCCACAACACTAACAGTGGTAAACAGGAGTTCTGAAACCTGGCCACTGACAGATATATTAATGCAATTTCATAAACAAAAATAAATCTGTTTGGTTTCCAACTCATAATCTACTCAATTTGACTAGAAAAGTTCTAGCCGACAGACAGTCGCTCTCATATACAACATCTGGTCGGCTGCACCTCCCTGGTGGAGGTGTGCTGAGGTGTGCCTGTGTTTATTTGTACTGTAGAATGTAACCACTGTGAAGCAATTGGTAAATAAAGTTTTATAGCTCTGATTTACTGTTGTGTTCAGCATCTGGAACTGTCTTACGTATTCAGCTCAAATGTTGCTGATCCATCTATCTTTCACTGTGTGTGTGTGTCTTTTTCATTAGGTCAAGATGCAAGAGCCAAGAAAATAATGTTGAAGTTGCAAACAGCCAGCAAGTACTGCTGCTTATTCTGCCTTTAAAAACAAATTGCGCTGGTGAGCAATGATTACAGAAAGCCTTGATGTCGACGGAAGACAGAAATAATAGAAATAAAAACACCATATTTCTAGTCGAATTCTTCTAATTAAATGGAACCGCAAAAAGACTTGAACGATTTACATCCGCAAACAGAATGCAGACGTCACACAGCAGCTTACTGTTTACAGAGGTAAACAAGATGAAGGAAGCTAATAAAAGGAAAGCACAACTAATAGCGATAGCCTTTTATGGACCATTTACTGCAAATTCTGTAGAGAAGTCTGTTTGGATGCGTAGTCGGTAAAAGGAGAAGTGTGAATGTGATGTGTTGCGCTTCACCGACACGATCACTTCAGAATTATAATTTTCAGCCATTTATGTCCAGATTTCTCACATCTGGCTTCTTCTGATGCAGAATTATGACCCATGTCTCACGTCAATGACGTAAAAGTTGAATAAAGTGCAGCATGACCATTTGACTCCAGACGCTTTGAAAACGATCAGATTATCCAACTTACTACCACATATGGAAGTGGCACAAATCAGATGTTTGGGGAGTAAAAAGATAAAATTGGGGCCTTCTGAATATCATAAAAAAGTCGGATATGGATCGCATTTGCCTCCTCGGTATGTAGCCAAATGGTTAATTCCTATTCACTTTTCACTGCAAAATCCTGCATTTCTCCAGACAAAGCTTTAGGGATTTACACTGGTCACTCTTTTCCATGTTTTCTGCATAAGGCATTTAAAAAAAGTCTATTTTTCTAAACTACAACAGGTCTGAAACTCCCGGGTTTACGGACCCCAGACTATGGCTTAATTCAAACCTCACTCTTCACTATAATATCTGCTTAACTAAAAAGCCTGTGTGATGTAAATGTCATCATCTTTACCACTATCAGAGGACATATCGTGTAGGCATCTAAAAGGGGTGTGGCTTGTAGCATTCACCAGAAGACGTGTTGGGGATTTCCCTGGTGTTAGGTAAAACTGTGATTAGGCCCCTCATGCAGGTTGTTTTAATGCAGCAATGATGTGTCATATACAACATGTAATTATCTGGAATAGATTCTGTTGGTCAGAGTATTTCTCAGATGTGATAACGCTGGAGGAAGCGTCGAGGCAAAGGATGGAATGATTGGGCCTTCATCCTCAGAGAACACCCACAGCGAAGGTGGAAGCCTATATAGGCCCAGCATGCTATTGTTTCTGTGCAGTTTGTCTTAATTGGCACTGGGGGATCCATGAAGTATGGCAGAGGGGGGACAAGCAGCAGGAAACACAGAACATTACAATCAAAGCATGTGCATGCGGCTGAAGATAACCTGCTATCTGCCCCGTCCCCTGAGTGCCTGCGTTCCTCTCTCTGTATAAAAGCAGCTCCATCCTGTTGATGCTCCCAGTAAACACCTCAACCCTCTCTGGATCACTCCATCACTTGTTGCCGGGGTCTTCTTCCGGCAGCCAACATCACAGAATAGGACTCCTGGGATCGGCAGAGGATTGAGCCACATCTAATTGTCATAATAAGTCACTTTATCCACAGCCAGTTTGGATTGAATGATGATAAGAGAGCTGAGAAGAGCAGGAAGTTCATCCCGCAGGGGGCAGTTTCATTTTCAAATGCTGTGCTACGTTTGACTCCTTATAAACAAAGTGTCTTGTCAGTGGAGGAGCAAGGGGCGTGCAAGCTGGATAAACTTCCTGTCTGGGAGTGTGCCCCTGAAAACATCCCTGCTATTCCATCTCCTTGTGCAATCTGAAGTATTTCTGGACATTTTTCAAATTCAAAATCTGATTACGCAAATATTATTGATGGAAAATATGTTTCAAGAATGTAATCCTGAGGCCTGAAGTTTCTTTGAAGCTGAGACACTGACAATAAATTATTTTGAAAAGATAGTTTTTGGAACATATGTTTAGTATCAAAATGAGACAACAAACTTTTCAAATGTTATTTCAGATGCAAAAACTGAGATAATAATGGATCGTCAGTATAAGTTACGGCTTCACTGCCTGGATTTTATGACACGCTATGAGACACTTGTTCACTTGCCCTCTGAAACCCCATTATCATCTCACGGTCCTCTCTCCAACTCTGCAGGGTTATGTCTTGATAAATTTCTGTAAGGACATGCTCTTCTGGAAACATTTTGAAAAAAAAGTATTCATGCATGCAATTTATGGCCAGTTTGGGATATTTTAATTTCCACTAACATTTTATTCAGTAACTGCCCTAAAAATAATCTAATTTTCTTTTTCAAATATGTAACCACTAAGTCGGGGAAACTGAGAGGCCTGACTTCTACCTCTGTCTCAGCATGAGGTCAGGAGAAGGCAAAATATTTCCTAACCTGTGTAGCCGGCGTGTCCCCGAAACCAGGAGCAGCAGCACATCCACCAACATAATTCATTTCAACTCTAGGAAGCTAAATGAGAATACAGATGCATTCTGGACAAACACCCAGCAACAACAGTGCAACACAGTCCTACCAACATAAGCAACCTTTCAAATTAAAACCCAAACTCTGCTCTTTCCAATGATATAAGCATCACTGCTCTATGTGCAAAACTCACTGAACCAACAGCTGAAGAAGAGGAAAAATGAGGCTTATTTTATGAAGTCTTACCTTTACTGTTTTATGCCCATAATCTGCATTAGAGTTGAATTGAAATTACTTTATTTTGGTAAAGTGCTTTGAAATGCTGCTATATAAATAAACTGAATTGAATAGATGGGATTAGATATGAGAAAAATAACTTAAGAAAGAAAAACTGAACAATTGTACCAAAAAGACCCTTTAGGAAGGTTCACCTGGACTTTTATCAACTAATACCTCTAAACAAACTTGCAAGCTTCACTGTTTTTACAAGAATTTTGGAACAGTAAATGGTCAGATCTTGTGGTTTACTAGATGCTTTGGTTCGCATTTGCACGTTTGTAATGTGACAAAACGTGAAAATGTTCATGAATACTTTCCCAAGGTTCTGAAGGTACTGAACATCAATCATGAATATAAACTCCTTATATTTGTGGTATGTCCATATTAATCTTTTGTAATTTACAAGTCCTTTACACAATCTATGACAACATGTCTAAGACCCTGCAGTTTGGCAGAAAAATCTCACAAAAGCAGACACTTTCCTACCTTCAGTCCGCTCTGCACCAGCTTGTGGAGATCCAAGAAGGGCTCCTTGATAACTTCGAGGTTATGGTTGAGTATCCTGACAATTCCCTCTCTCTCCACAACAAAAAGCCGCTGAGAGCCATCGCCACAGTGCACCACAGCCACCGGCTGCCTCAGACCACTCAACACCTCCTGAGGACAGTAGCAGTTGTGTTTGTGTTTCCTGGGAAACATGGAAAAGGCAAAAGGTCAAGGAATGATGTGTCCCTCAATAATCCAATTATAGCGGCATGAGAAGCACAGGGGATTTTTAGGCGGCAGTATTTAAAATCAGGAACAGCACACAGAGGATCAGCTTCACTTCTTGTTGTATTACTCTAGAATGAAAGAATTAACAAAGTGAGTGGAATTGTTGTCAGTTTTCCAAGAGTCCCAAAAGTTTGACCACTACATCTGCATTTCTTTGTATAATGTGTGTCTAATAACTGGTAGCTATTACCATCATAATGATCACTCACTGGTTCCTGGAAAGTATCAGAAAACTCAGAAATATTGAGATTAATCTAAAAGATTTTTCAGAAAAAAACTAGAAAATTATTGTAGATCAAAAAGTCAAACATTTTCTGGAAAAAATTCTTTTAAATTAATCTCACAATCATTTTTGTGGAAATTTTCTGAGCTCAAAAAGTTGAAAATTTCAACTTTTGATACTCAGAAAATTTCCTAAAGTCAAACATTTTTTACTTAAATTTTTTTCTGGAAAATTTCTGAGAATAATCTTGGTTGGATTAAAATTGGATTTTTATTTCTTGCAAACATATCAACTGATATTGACCACATGTATACTACAATGTATATTGTTATTGATTTATTGTTCAGTCCTACTTAAATCGTAATTGAAACATGTTGAACACTGAACTGGTACCAGTGAAACCTGAGCGTCTAAAACAGATCATCTTACTAACAGTAACTCTAGCACCACATAAAATAGAACAAGGTGAAAGTCAGAGTACAAACCTGCTGATATCTTCTATTTTCTCATCTTCCAAGTAGTTGGAATCTTGCCCAAGCTGCTGCCTTCGTTGATAATCGGGAAAACACAAGCCGGCACCTCTCCTCCCATAGTACTGACAGAACTCATCCACATCCGCTTGGAACAGCTCTAGCAAACAGCACATACAAGGCGACACTTACTGCTGATGCTGAACAATTAAAACAGCTTTTTACACAAGTTTCAGGCAACTGAGTTATGTTTATGGATGTCTTGCTTTGTGTACAAATAACAACTAACAAAAGTTGCATAGGGACAGAGAAGGAGGAAAGTTTCCTAAAAAGGATTTGTGGAAAGGAATCTAGTTGAATCAATTCTGGTCCGAAGAGGCTGTAAAGAGCGAGTCAACAGAAACTGAGGAAAGGATAGCAGTTTAACTTTGAGCAGAGCAGAAACACTCAATTCCCAACTGAGACATCCATGCATATAATTTCAAATTCTTCACATCATATCCTTGTGCAGTTGCCTAATTTTTTTTTTTTTGAAAATGAATCTAATCTTGTTGTCTAGACAGTTTCTAACTGAAAAATCTCTTCATTCATGTCTTTACATATAAAGTAGGAAAGTCCATATCTGATCCCAAGTACCTCAATGCAAATCAAAGCAATGTCACACAAAAAACTCACAAAGGAAACTCATTTTGTAACCTGCTGTTATTGTACTGTCTGTGATTTTCAGCAGCAACATTCTCGAGTGCAGTCATTTTTTTAAATTACAGCTGAATTTCATGCTCACTCCTTACAAAACCAGACTTTAGATCATGCACATTATGTTGTGTATCTAACTAATCAGGAATTTCCCTGATAAATAAGTGTTTTGCCCTCTTTAAAATGTCGCTGACAGTGAAAGAAAGTCATATTACTTGGATATCCCCAACTGTCAGGGAGAAGAAGTGCAAAGTTCAGCTGAAACAGACGTTATAAGAAACAAAAATCTTCCCGTAAATGTTGTCTGCACACATTAACTGGAACAGAATGTTTTATAAGCCGAATTATCAACAATTCATTCAATCCTAATACTTCAGGTTCAAATTCAAACGTTGTCGTCGATGACTGTAGCTGCATGCGTCGGGTTAAATATAGCTTTGTACAAACAATAAAAATAAGAATCAGATTTCATTGCCTTAATTTTGGGAGATTGTGATCGGCCAAAGTGACTTTATCAGGAAAGATGTGAAAATCTGCCACCGTCTTCTTTTGCTCTCTCCTGTGAAAGATATCTGACTGACATACCCGGCCACCAGGTCACCACTGCAGGTGTGCAGTTAACAATGGCTTTGGGAATCAGTATCAGCAAATTCCTAATCTTAACAAATCTGAATTGCCACCACAAACGAGGAGTTTTGGTTCTCAATTCAATTGAATTTATCTGACTATCAGATGTGAAAATGTCAGTGACTGACACAGAGTATTGGAAGCATCATAATGGCAGGAAATAGGAAAGTGCCTTTATTGCAACTGATTGTGAATATTCTTTGAATAACCCACATGAACAAATACAAGATGCAGCAACTTGGTTTAACTTTGATAAGGCTTTCGCTGTTTTGCGTTTCTGAGCAGCACTGGAGAACAGCATGTGAACTCAAACAATCAGCCTGTTCAATGTGGCTTGTCATTCAGAGTAAACAAGATGTTCCCATGGTGAGATATGCTCAACACCTAATTTGTGAAACAAAGACGGGATGTTCCAAAATGATGACAGAAGGTGACCAGTAGTTATCGCTCTGCGACACCTCCAGCCAGCCCCGTCACAACACCATTCTCGTAAGAAAACAAAATGTGCAGCGGGTCTCGGAGGCACTTTGAGACCTAACAACAACCTTGACAATATTGTTTCCTCTTGTTAATCCCGTGGAGGACAGAAGAGAACAAATACACCAGCGATAAAAACACAAACAGGATTCTCCCAGTCCCTCCTTTCATCTCCTTCTCCTGCCACACACCGCAACGACTGACCGCATCAAATACTGGAGGTGATAGGATATCCCCTCAAACATCTAAACATAACATGAAGATCAAACACACACAGAGCTCTGGTTATACCACCCACACGCTTGTTTCTGTAGTTATCTTAACCGTGCTGGTTGGGGACCTTGGGTGCAGGATGAGGGAATGAGTGAAGGAAGATATTAGAGGAGTATAGAAAAGGTGGGGGCAGAAGTAAGACTCAAGGCAGGTCACATCTTTAGGGGGCCGAGTTACCTAATCAAGAGACAGCAGTAAGTTTTAAGGAAGCAGGATGATAGGTGAAGAAAGCTTCAAAGGCTTCTAGTTCAACTTAAAACCGTTGTGTTTGAAAAGATTCAGTCAAAGCCACACTGGTTTCAACATCACAACTGTAGGAAATTCCTACTTTGCTTGTTGTTGTCTGTTGGCAAATCTAAAAAAAAGATTTTAAAATACCTGCATTTTGAACAAAAAAGGAGAGTTTGAGCTAAGAAAAGGTGTAGAACAAAGAGAAACAGAGAGACAGTGTACGTATTCCTGGCTCCCCGGCTCTAAAGTTATACTTCCATCTGGTTATCTTCCAAGCCAACCTGGGTGGCCCACCCAAAGCACTTGACATCTTGATGCACTTCAGCAGTTTTACATACACACAAGCTTTGTAGAAAAATAAATGTGTCATTCGTCACCACATATGCTGATCTGTGGTGGGTTGAGCGGGGCGAGCGAGGAGCATAGAAGCAAAAAAACAAAAAAAAAAAGAAAAGAAAAAGGAAGAGAGCATTTCTGTCTTCAGCTTTTTTGATGCGACTCTTGGAGCCCATATGTCTGTCGGTATTCAAGCAAGAAATCTGTAACTTAGAACAAGTGTTCTTCTTCCACAGCCTTCTTGTTTTCTGTGAAGTCGCTGTCACCACTCTCGGCTGTAGCTTTGGTGTTCCACTTTATATACAAGCACCATGTTTGATGCAACCAGATATCTATTTGGATGAAATATATGTTTGACTTACAGCTTACCATGTTGTCGACATGTGTGTTTGAAACTGTTCTGCCTTCTCAAGTCCCTGCTGATCTAATCAGTTTGAGGAGACTCGCAGCCTAAAGTGTTTGATCATATTTGGCATGTTCTCTGAAATCACAGCGAACTATGATCTTGCTTCTCTTCAAAAGAAAATCTTCTGAAGAGCAGGTGCTTTCAGGCATAAAAACAATTCCTATGTGACAAACCACATGTGATGCATCAAAGAGTTTTGATGCCATCTCCATCGCTTCAGCTATGTTTAGAATCCTGTGCGGTTGAAACTTCAGAGAAAACAGCAACGGAGGAGCTGAGATGTAGCTTTTTAAGTGACAGTTTGTACCTGAAACAAAGCACTCAGGAGCTGTCTACACCACAAAATAGGGTTCACATGCTTTCTCAAAACATTTCCCCAGGAGAAACAAAGGCCAGTTCCTGGTATCAAGGTGTGTCAAGGTTTAAAAGAGTTCTGGTTTTAAAACAGCTTACATGTTATGTCATACTGTTGCTATGCTGCTGGTGGTTCCTTATCTAACTCTAAAGTTGCTATGTCAGTATGTATGCTATGTCAGTATATCAGTGTTTACAAAAGTGATACTTGGTATACAAAAGTTTCACAACGACTGACCTAAAGAGAAGTAACTATATTTTATAAATGAAGTTTTTGGGTCTTTTTTGTAAAACCTATTAACATTAAGTTGTGCAATTGTACTGCTAAGTAGTACACAACAGTTATTTTCAATGACCTATATTGATATGTATTAATGTTCCATGTTCCATGTGAACATTAATGTATCTGCAAGCATAAATAATTTAAGTTCATTGCAATAACAGTAACTCAGAATAGCTATTCACCAAAATCTTTTCCCAGTAACAGTAATAGAGAAGATTTACCATTATATGGAGTATGAATGTCTGTGGTCTGGATGAAATGAGCTCTATCAGACTGATTGAATGCTTGGTCAAATTCTAGTGAATAATTTTGATCAAACTTTTATCGATTCATCCTCGCCTCATCAGTACAGCGAGAAGCAGACCAGTGAACACGTTTTAGGTCAGACTCAGTTATGAATGGAGGTGAGGTCAGATGAGGTAAGAGCTGGATAAATAAATATTCCCTGACCAGACTACTGACGCACCACTTTCTGCATAAACCCGGGGCTTTGCAAGGTCCACATGTGCGAGCAGAGTCTCGGTTACAAACAAGACCTGTTGTGAATTTTTACTCAACACAACATGCAGGGCCCCAAAAAATGTGAATGTGTTTGTGTGGTTATCGCTAGGTGACCACACAGGCACCCATTAAAGCTGCATTCATTGCCTTTATTATGGGTTTCATTACCTGGTATGTGCCCCCTGCAGGTGTAATAGAACTCCCGGCAGAAGTCCTGGCAGAGCCGCGGCAGGTCCGGCTCTCTGTGTGGCATCCGATCCATGTCCAAGGAGTGGAACAACACCTGGGCATTGGGGGAGCAGCGTGCACACTTGATCTCCTCCAGGAGATGTCCACATTCTGTGTTGTTGGTGGAGAAAATCTGGAGACCACACACAAAGAGAGCCAGCACCTTGTTAAAGGGGTGGAGAATCAACTTATAAATTTTTAACTCATACTAAGATGTACTTAAGAATCAGTGAGTTGTGTAAATAAAAATCATCAAATCTGAGAAACCTCCATTAAAGGTTGGATTTTTAATTTTTTATGGAATCCTAACAACCTGCACCTGGTGTCTATTGGTAAAGGAAGTGATCTCTGACCTCATCGTCAGTCAAAATATAGTAAGCAACTGCTCCTACCTGACAAATGTAATGAAAAAAACCCTTAAAAATAGGTCTTTGCAAAGTTCTGCAAATATAATTTTAAGGCTTAAAGCACAAAGATTTTTAACATTTAATTTCAAATCTAATAATGTTTTCTATTCAGACCAAATAATCTCATCCCCTGCCTGCTCACTGAAGTTTGCAGACAGTTAAAAAGTAATTACAATCCGCACGTCTGACAGTATTCAGAACAACAAAAACAAAATAAAGAGTCTACGTTACAGTCATTACGCAGAACTACACAAGGAGTTAATCCAAAAGAAATTAGCAGGATTATTTACATAACAAATTAGCTATAATAAAACACAATGTAATCTGTTTTAGGTCAAAAGCTGCGCTGTTGGGGCAGCCAAGCATGCTGGTGGTGTTTTGCTCTGTGTGAGGTCCATGTGTAAACACCAATTTCAAGATAGGGAAGCACATCATTCCCACTCTGGTATCAACAAATTAGCAGTCTGTCGAAGTCAATTAAAGCAGGGGACCCAGGGCTAACATATGGACACCTTACACTCGGGTTGCAGAACAAGTCCGCAACTTTGTAAAAGACTTTCTGATTTTAAGTTGTGTGGAGTTATGTTAGTGCAACAGGTGGTGGAGCCCTTGACAAAAACCTGATGTTCCAGTACAAAAATACGCCGCCATAAAGGGAAAAAAAAAGGTATTTCTGGAACAGACAGTGGGATGGACAAAAACAGAACAGCACAAAATGTTATTATTCCATTTCAGTTCACAAACACCAACCTGGACCACACTTTATATATAATAGATCCAAAGTCAATTTTCTTTTACTCTGAAAACAAGCTGATATGTTCCTCTGTCACGGCACTCTCTGCTCTCATGCCTTCCAGTGTTGTGGGCATGCCTGCTCCCTTGCTCTAAAGTGCCCATTGATTCTGTGTGCCATGGCCTGGCACAAGGTCCACAGAGAGAAGCATTTGTGTGCTCTCAGCCATGCCCCGTGTCCATATGTTGCTGGGATGGGCTCCAATGTTGCCATCATCCAAACCAGAACAAGTGGGCCCTTTGTTTGTTGTGTTTTTGCTGAATCTCCGGGGGCATAATTCTCAAAATGAGGAAGAAAATAACAGGCGGGCTAAAAATGGCCAAAACCTAAACACACAGGTTGTCAGAGTCCATTACAATAAATTTTAAAGAGATGCCAACACAGTTGCAAGATTTGGGTAGGAGAACAGCCATAACAAGACTAGTGTCACTATGCTCCTGTACCGATCAGAACTTAACAGAGTAATTTCAATCAAAATATAGTCAAATTAAGTCATAATAAGGATCAAAATATCCCTCAAACAAATTGTGATTTACTTATTATTTCTATACTTTTGAAAGAATTGGTCCTTTTAAAAGACATCCAGAACAACTTTCAACATCTTTCAGTTTTAGATGATGTCCCACTTTAAACTATAAGAACTGATGTGACTAATCTTGCATATGAAAACACCAAACTATTCCTCATCTAACTGAAGTCTGTTTTGCAAATTTCTAGTCCAGTCACTGTCAACAGAACTTTCTAGATCTTTCTTCAAGAGTTTAAAGCAATAAAGGAAATAGTTTCTGTGTAGAACTGACAGACTTGGGCTGAGAAAGAGTCATCCCCAAAACCCTTATCTAAATATTGACAATTTGAACTATGTGACATCTTTTGCGTACTTGGTAGAAGAAAGCCATGCTCGGAGGATGGGGAGTTGCAATCGTCACAAATGTGAAGATGCACCTGCTTCCTTCGCCTGCTTCCTGCTCACCGATATAAGCAAAAGGATGCTTCTGGTTTTTGTAAAGGAAAATTGCTTTCACACTCACTACCATGAAAATTGCATGTTTTGTTTTTAGTCTGCGGCCGGTACTCAACAAGCCCACAACCCAGAGCCAATCTGCAACACACTTTCAGCCTGGCTTATGCATAACGCTGGAACTTCCTGCTTTTACTCCAAAAAGAAGGAAAAAAAAAAAAAAAACTAACAGAGCACAAATATAGGCCTGGGTGGGCCACCAGTTCCAATGTTTTAAAAGGTTATGTTCCAGTTCCAATGTTTTAAAAGGTTATGTTCTCAAAATCACGTAAAATTTCACAGCATACTGTTCCAAAGGTTTTAAGTACTTTAAATTATATGCTGAGGAAGTGTCACAAAAGAGTGAGTCGGTCACCTGAGTAAAAAAACGGTGGTGGGCTTTTCTCTCACTTACAACAAAAATTCATGGATATTTTAAAATATTTTCTGTTGGGCAAAATATAGAGGCATTAAGTGGAAACTAAAGAAGCGACACCTTTAGTTTCCGCTTGATGGAAAGTAGCTACGAGTAACCTGTACCCAAATAGATAGCCTGCCTACTTAGAAAATTGAGAATATATTGTTCTCAATTTGCCCTTCAAAAACAACATAGCACTATTTGGTTAAGTTTATGTCTCAAACAGACAAGGAATAACATGAAATCATTTTAATAATAAAGAAGTCAAGTTATAGTGGAAGCATAGAAATTAAAAAAAGAAATCGATACAGACATGTATTTTTGCTGTTTTTCCATATGTGTGTGTTTTAATGCTATCCTGTTGGCATATCTGTACTCAAAGTTATCAAACCATCTGATCCTCATACTGGGCCATGCCAGCTTTAATATGACTTCCGCTTCTCTAAAAACATTTTTTTTAAAAAGGAAAACTTGTCTTTGGGGTTTCAAAATGCTTGTCCACAGTCAACCATAAGAGATGGGGGAGCAAAGGCTGCACTAAAGCTTAAACAAAACACTTGCCCTCAGGGAATAGGTGTAAGTTTGCTGGCAGGGGGAGATACTGGAGAATACACACCCTCTCAAAGGCATTAACACCCGGACAAGGCTGATTACTGGGAGGGGGAGAGAAGAGAGTGATGTTTTCCAGCTTCTCCTATTAGTGAAACCAACAAGCACAATGGTGTTGTTGTTATTCTTTTGCCATAATCAGAAAAGGCTCCGTGTGTGGGCAGTGTAGTAGGGGAGGAGGAGAAGTCGAGTTCGTCCTATTCAGTCCCCACCTCCACCACCCCCTCTAGCCCCCACCACCCCAACCACCACCTCTTATTTGCATGACTTGAGCAAATTAAATGATGCAATATGTGCTTTTTGTATCGCACAAAGTGAGATACCACCCAGCCACTGAATTATACGAGGGGCACTTTTACATGAGAATGGCCCGATGAGAATCCAAAGGAGTCGCCCGTTTGGCGCATACAGTTGCGTTTTGTGCACGTCCCAAGAGCGATTCAGACTCTCCTCTAGGGTTTTTAATTCGCGTTTTAACGGTCAAAGCTGACGTGAGCCAAAGGCTGCGGCTGGAGTGACGATTTTCTCTTTTTACGTTCGAAATGAAAAGAACATCAACTACCCAAACTTATCTTAAAACACATCAAAACAACCGAGAACATGCGATATAAGTGACAAGTCTATGAGCTCCTGGTTATAAAAAGACTAAAACAAAAACCACAAAACAAACTCCTACCTTTTTTCACGAGCAAGCGGGTTCAACAGCTTAGCTAGCAAGCGCTCTGTCTGGACGGTTAGCTCACTGTGAAGCAAGATGTAACGTGAATCGGGGCGATTGATTGCCATGGTAACGCAGAAGCGAATTGGACACACATAAACGTTACACCAGCATGTTCAAAACGCACAATAAGCACGACGGTTGTTCTTTTGCTTTCAAAAGGAGAATAAGCATTAAATATGTACAAGTTTTGTTATAAGCGAAGAGGACAAACTATTTTAGTAACATTCCCGTCACATTCCCTACATTAATAACAGATACGACAGTGATTGTAGGCGTTTGAGTGTATTTCCCCAGTAAAATCATACTAACGTCTTCTTCAACCTACCCGGGCATCCCCGCGGTGCAGGATCTGATAGGTGGCTCTCCTGGTGGGACAACAGGACACACGGGGGTACAACCTGTGGCAAACTTCTCCGCTGCTGCTGCCGTCAAGCAGCACTTTTCGCTCCCTTTTCTTCAGACGCTTGGGCAAGCTTCCGTCGTAGCATCTTCTCCTCCTGGGGCTCAACTCTCCTCTCTCACCGAACTTTGCGTCCCCACATTCCCACACGTTCACCGCGATGGCCAGGACGAGCACGAATTGCAAGTGCTTCATTGTTTCAAAAACATATACAAACAAAATAAAGAAGAAAAAGGGGACTTCTCTTTTTTCAAAAATGCAAATGTGCCCCTGCAGAACAGTTTGTATATCTATTTGTATTATCCAAACACCAGAAGCTGCTAAAGAAAAAAAGGTATTTTATACTATTATTCCTAGATGAAACTGTCCTTAATTTAATTATCACAATGAGGAGGGTTCTTTAAAAATAAATTAACAAACTCCTTCCTCAGAATAAACGGTTTAACTTGACATTTAGAAACCAAATAAAAAAAAAGACCAATAAATTTTATCCTCAAGAACACAGACAAACAAAAAAAAAATCCCCAACAGAAAAGAGCCTGATGTTCCTTTAAAAGGGTAAATTCCTGCAGGGAACGGCTCGCCAGCTTGTGCACGCACTGCACAAAACAACATGAGAAAATAAAAGTTGTCTCTAAGTCCTCTCAGAGCGCTCACATGTTTTCTCGTGCTGTTTCCTCCTTCTTTTTAACCAGCGCGCGAGAAGCGGAGCGAGCGCTGTGACGTATGGCTGCGCGGGGGCGCGCGTGGCAAGCACGGTCGCGCCCACGTCGAGGTGGAAACGTTTTACCTGGCAGAGTGTAGACGGAGGCTGGAGATGAATGCTGCTCCTGCAATGCCCCATATACCGCGGTCTGAACAACTTGTAATGCAAATGAGAAAACAAACAAACAAAATCGGGTTTTGTTTGTTTGTTTAGATCGCACGTGTGTCCTTTGACGTCACAGCGTTGATTACATTGCAGAAATGGTTTTTCCAGTCTCCCAGAAGCACACTGAAGGATAACAGCTACGGTTTTCCATGACAGTGAGAAAAGGCTGATTCTGAGCCACATGTGGCAGGTACATTTCTGAGATTCAGGACAGAATTTTGTTCAACACTGTTCTGAACTACCTAATAAAATAGTTCAGGATTACATAACTACGAAATGAGAACTATATATATTGTCCTAGGAGACTAAGACTCATAAATTACAGCATCATAACTGACAAGAAGTCACATCTTACTTTCAACCATTCACAAAATTATAGAAGAAAATTTTAATCTATTGAGATTTTTTAATAGTTGACAGGAGGGCAAGATGGAGTTCTTTACAATAGAGCATCCATCCATCCATCCATCCATTACTTGCCCTAACAAAGACAATAAACCATTTTTATGCACTTCAAATCTGGAACAAACTCCTAGAGGACTGTAAAGATGCTAAAATACAGTTATTTGGAAATCTTTCCTTTTTTTATGCCTGTATTTTGTTATTTTGCTATTTATTTTTCAGATGTCCAAATTTGGACATTTGTTCCATTTTTTGAGTTGTTTGACTATTGGGCAAAGGAAACGTCAAGTCTGGTATATCCCATTTTTTCATCAGTGTGGCAATTCTAAATTATTCACCACAAAATATAAAACAGTAACCATTTATAAAACAAGCAACAAACATTACATTATGCCAAATGCCATCACCAAAATCCCTAAGTAGATGTACGTCAGATATATTAATCAATGTTCCAGTTCTTATGCATCAAACCTTTTTAAGGGATCTCAGTGTTGCGGCTGTTTTGCAGCTTTCTGGAAGTTTGTTCCAGACCCAGTCACATATTACTCAACACCCTTCATTTTGTTGTCTTGCCTCACATTTTGAAAGGCATCTTAATTTGTCCAGTTTCACGATAACAAATGTGGAGCAATTCCTTTCAGAAAATTCACTTGATAGCATGATAATCTAAAAAAAGAGGTGGGGGGACGTCCAACTGTGGCAGTTACCAGAGAAACAACAGCCCCTGCTTTTTTCACAACAGAACCTGAAATCATTAACTTTAACAGCACCTGTTCTTACTTGGGGGTCTGTGGCACTCAGCAGATTCCCGGCTTAGCTTATCTACAGGAATCTGGAGCGGGTGGAATCCAAGAGTGGTTGGTTTGATTGTGGGCTATTATGGAAATGACTTTGTGTGCTATGAAGCTGTGACCGACCTCTCACGTTCACAAACACATTCGTAGAGTCTCTGTCTTATCCAAATGGAGACATTTCAGGACCAAATGCAGCAAAAGTGCTTCTGCCCTTTTATGTCCATAAAGGAGGGAGGGAATCAAATCAAATGAAGAGAGCAATCTGCCTCCAACAGCAGTGTCACCGCAAAACGAGGGCTACAGGAACAGAGGAGAAGTGCATTGTTGAAAACATGTGGGATGCAGCTGTGGAGCCGAGCGGAGTGCATCTGCGAAGGACAGAAAGATGAAGAGAAGCACAGTTTGACAGACCGCGCTTCTGAGCTGACAGACCAAGAGTAGCTCTCTAAACATACATAAACAGAAATCCATTCAACATTTCCATCTTTTAATTTCTGGCAGAAACGATAGACTTTAGCAGCGAACACAGGGCTGGACGGATCAAGCTAAATATCAATACTATTAATACTAGCGTGATAAGATCGATACTTTGTTTACAGTTTCTCTTCCATATGTCCATAAATTACTTGAATTTCTTCAGAGTTCATATTAGTGCATATGCAGAAATTAAAATGCCAAATATGAAGAGTTTATATTACAATTTGAAGAAAGGATTTTATACCTTTGTAATGTTTGCAGTTAAAACATTTGCTTTTTTCAAATACAATCTGTTTAATTCTCCCATAAGCACAGTTTTACTATTATCTACTCAGACAGTTGAAATAAATCTTACAGGAACTCAAGAATATACACTTATGTAAAGATATACACCTCAAACCTGAAATGTGAATATGGCTGAATGTTAAATATTAAAGGAAAAATATTATTCTTATTGCAGATTGCAATTACAGACTCACTAGTCCTAATAAACAGTTGCTTGAAGTAGAAGGTAGTAAGGGAATTATGTTGTTTCTATGCTGCTACATTGCTTTCTAGTGTAGTTCGTTAATAAAAAACACTTGTCATAACACTGATAATCGTCAATAATCAACTAATTGAAGTCAAATAGCTAAATTATTCAATAATAATGACATTATTTTTAAAAAAGGTATCTGTAGCGATATTGACAGTGCTGACCCTGTATTAACTTAGTTTCTGATTAATAACAAAATTCACAGTATTGCACATCTTTTTCAGAAGTTAATCTTTTCCAGCCTACATTTCAGGAGCATTTTCTCCTACATTAAAAATACAAGAGAGTACATGAGCTAAAACCTGATCAACTTTCACTGCTGCTTCTGCTGTTTCAATCTGAAATCATTAAATATTGTAGGAATTACTGGGTGATAGATTTACCAGAATGACATATCTTCAACTTCAACATCTTTGATGATCTCAAATCATTTATATCCAGAGTTGGGTATAATTAGTTATATTTACACTGTTAATTTTACATGAGTAACCTTTTGTGGAAGAATACTTATAGGAGTTTCTTTATTAAAGCTGTACTTTTTACTTTTACTCAAGTAATTTTTTAAAATTAAGTATTGCTACTCTTACTTGAGTAAAATTTGTGCCCACTTTGAGTACCTTCACTGAATGAAGAACAGGCTTATTTTAACGGGAAAAAAAACTACCAGACACAGACGAAGCAGTTTCATAAGTTTAATATAAAAAAATTTAAAAGATTTGGAAAATGTGTTTTTATAATATGAATTATTTTCATTTTGACTTCACCAAACTTTTCACATATCTTTATATTTTGCCCTATTTATGTAATTTTTAAATTTTAAGTGATTGATGTTTTCATCAGTTACTCTGTACTTGTCTTTCCATTGAAAGACTTTCTAAGACACTGGAAAGAGTATTTTACTCTTACGAGTAAGAGTAAAACATGTTTTTACTCTTACTTGAACAATTTCTTGCACTTCTACTTTTTACTTTTACTTGAGTAAAAATAAGTTAAAGTAGTGCTACTCTTACTTGTGCACATTTTATTGGTATTGTACCCACCTCTGTTTATATCCACAAAAAAGGACCAAAATGTAGTAAATAGTGACACATGCATACATGTAGTACCTATTATATTTAAATACTCGTCATAGTTTATTGAAAATACAACTGAATAATGACAGCAGCAGATTGGTTGATCTGCAATGTGCTGAAATCCTGGTGAGAAATATTTTTTGTTTTCTGTTTCATCTTCTTCTTTTTCTGACTAAACAGCTAATTAACTAAAAAGCTAATTTTTGCCCCAGTCAGTCTCTTGTAAAAATCGTATATCTGTGAGTGGAACAGAGTGATTCATCTCAGCCCAAAGAATACGAGAAGGTGAAGCTCCAGGAGTGTGGAGACCTTAAAGCACGTCAGGTGGTGCCTTTAGCACTCACTGGATTCAGTTTAATCAGAAACATTGATGCTTCTGAAAAGAACAGGTCTGAAAAGAATAGTGGACTTCACAGCGCCAAGCAGATGTTTCTGGTGAGGTTAATAGAAAATACTCTGTAACACTTTATTTGAAGGGGGTTGAATAAGACTGACATGACACTGTCATAAACATGACATAACACCTGTCATGAACATGAATAAGCCTTCATGAATATTTATGACTGTTGTCATAAAGCGTCATTCAGTAAATTATGACACTTTTAATACAAAGTTGACATTATTCGAAATGTCTTTGTTATGACAACTTGACATTAACCAAGAAATCATTACTGATATAAATTTGTTATAAAAGTATTACTGATTATACTTTAAAAA
>NW_015112694.1:124960-178095 GCF_001443285.1 Poecilia latipinna | reverse complement strand
GCTAATCCGGGTGAGTGTTTGAAGCTGTGCGCTGCTTTACCTGCTATCTGATCGCTCCATATGTCTTTTTTACTGCAATGAGCCTCGATGTAGTCAAACTCCGTCAAGTATGGCTTTGTTTTTATGCCATATTAGATTCGTAGTTGTGATGCATTTTGACGCGCTTCACCCCATGTGCTTCAATTTTCGGTAACACTTTATTTGAAGGGGGTTGAATAAGACTGACATGACACTGTCATAAACATGACATAACACCTGTCATGAACATGAATAAGCCTTCATGAATATTTATGACTGTTGTCATAAAGCGTCATTCAGTAAATTATGACACTTTTAATACAAAGTTGACATTATTCAAAATGTCTTTGTTATGACAACTTGACATTAACCAAGAAATCATTACTGATATAAATTTGTTATAAAAGTATTACTGATTATACTTTAAAAATTAGGTAACTTTATGTTATTAAAGGTAAAGTTTAAACGTTAATGATTTCTTGGTTAATGTCAAGTTGTCATAAAAAAGACATTTTGAATAATGTCAGCTTTGTATTAAAAGTGTCATAATTTACCGAATGACGCTTTATGACTACAGTCATAAATATTCATGAAGGCTTATTCATGTTCATGACAGGTGTTATGTCATGTTTATGACAGTGTTATGACAGTTGTATTCAACCCCCTTCAAATAAAGTGTTACCAAATACTCTGATGTCACAGATGTGTCTCATCTTCAAGATAAAATAAACTACTACTAGGCATGCTGTATTTAAGATAAATAATTATATCCTTTTGAAAATATAAGTATATCTATAAAATACATTAAGGTAGATAAAATTTTAATTTAATATTAACACATTACTAAATTATAATTACATTTTGCATGGAACAGTAGCACCTGCATACATCTGGCCAATCATCAGGAAGTATGGAGGCATTTCACAGAGTCTGGTGTCCTTCCTTCCTACCTTCATTCTTTCCTTCCTTTCTCTCTTCCTTCCTTCATTCTTTAGTTAGTTTGTTAGTTCCCCTGTTCTATCCTTTCTTCTTTCGTTCCTTCATTCCTTTCTTCTATACTTTGGTCTCTCTTCCTTCCTTCCTTCCATCCTTCCTTTCTTCCCTCTTTCATTCTTCTGTTTCTCCCTTCCTTTGTTGAGTCCTTCCTTCCATTGTTTAGCTTTTAAAGGTAAAAACTGTATTTAAATCTTTAGACTCACCAGAGAAATATCTGCTGTGAATTAGTATGAAACTCTTATATTTAAATGTTAGGAATGGGCCAGATTTATGTCTGGAAAAGTGTGGAATTTGGACACAAGAAACGTGCTGGAAATTTAACGAGACAAACATCACACTCAGTGTCAGCCTATCACAGTCTTTATGTCTTATAAAGTTTAGCACAAACATGAAATCATAAAAGTCAGCCCGATGCTAACCATGTGTGTGCTTCCCTCTTCTGACAGCACACAGCAAGCAGCATTGTGTTCCTCTCACACCTACTTTAATAGCCCGGCTTTGTTTGGCAGTCGTATGCCATACGGCATACAGACCTCTGCAAGTGTTCACAATGCCATTAATAGTCCTGACAACAGCTTAATGAGCCTCTGCCATCTGTTTGTGAAGGCTTCAGGGTGGAGGGGGAAAAAAAGGAACAAGAAAATCAGACTCAGTAGCGATTTCCAGTCGTGTGAGTGCCTCTGATTTCCACTTGAACAGATCCAAACACATGAGGACATTTTAAGTGTAGTGACTTATGTAGCGTCATCCAGCCTGAGTCAGTGACTGAGGCTGGGCTGTCTGCCCAGCATCAACAGCCTCTAAATCACGGGCTTCAGCCATCAGACCACACAACCTCGCTTTTAGCTTCTTCGCCCCTCCTTCGCTCTGTACCACCCTGGAGTGTCCTTAGGCCTTGTTTGGCTGAAGTATACACATGGCATAAGTAAGAAAAGCCACCCAGGGCTCCCTAATGTGGTGGCACGAGACACATACAAAGTTGCAGAAGACAGTGACACTAATGTGTTGCCTGGTTAATGCCGCCGTGGTGTCTTTAATTACGCCACGCAGGAAATTGGATTGCCTGGATTTGACGCTGCAATGCAGCAACTTCTTAGAACATTCCTGTTTCATTTTCAGCTGGACATGGAACAAAAAACTGTGTTCATATGTGAGGATTTTTAATCCAAAAAGTATTTATACTACTTGAACTGCTTCACTTACATTTCTAGAACTGCACTGCTTATGGTGACAAAGACTTGGAGCAACTCTTTTACTTTCATTCTGATTTGTTCTTTTTGTGGAGTTTTTGGACGTTGTGCTGCTGCAAGAGGGTCTCCTTTTATTTTTTCACTTTTTGACAGTTGCTATGATGTGAAACTTTGGCAACAAGGTGCTTTTCTTAAAACTAGGAGCAGCAGATTAGCATCTCCAAAGCTCAAATTATACCTGAACTACGACCCCAAATCCCAGGGGAGTTGAGAGGGAGGCTTCATGGATGCAGAGAAGAGAGAAAACCGTCTCTCCTATCGATCATAACGGTCAGGAATGGTATCCCCATCTCCAAGATCTTTCCACCCGGCTTTCTAACAATATGGCTAGGCTGACATGTAAAGAGGAGCAGCAAAAGCAAATGAGATGGATTAGCAGTGTTTACCAACAACTGATTTTGTCATCCAGGACATCTCACTAGCATGTTTGCATCAATATATATTTTTTCATGTGCATTTTGATGTACCATATTAGAAAGTTAGATGGAAATGGGAAAATTCGAAGAAAAAAAAGAAGAAAAAAAAAAAAACATCCTAAATTTCGCAAAAAGGTTTTTATGCTCACTTTGAATTTTTTATAAGAGAGTTAATTTGTAAAAGGGGAAATGGAAACACATTTACCAAATTAGTTCTGACATAGTGAACTTAACTGGTGGGTCTGTGCACCACAAATTTCAAAGTCAAACTCTCCAAACAATTTTTTTAAAAATTGCTCAAAATTTGCTTCACAATTGAATGGAAATGTAGAATATCGTCTCCGCTGTCCGGACATCGAGGCATTAGAATGTCATGACAGTCATACAGCAACAGTCTACAGTCAGAGGTTTCTCTAGAGTTGTTGGAAGACAGACTGCTACCACAAGTTGCTCCTGCTCACAGCATCGCCATCCTCAATTTCTCTTTGAAGATGCTTGGATATGAGTAATGACAACATTTAATTTTCCTTTAAGATTTATGCAGTACTTTTATAGTTGAATTGAATTTAAAGTTACAACAACAAAGTATTTTTATATATAATTTATTAGCATTTTATGTGATAGATCAACACTAGAAAGAGCTTTACTGTGAAGGGACAGGAAAATGAAATGAATGACTATTTTAGCCTTTTTTGTACAATATTAGAAATGCATTATAACACACAAATATACAAATGATTCAATTACTTTCTTAGGGAATGAAAATTTTATTGCCTAAAATGCAATAACGGAGCATTCCTTAAGTAAACGCCTGATCATTTGTAGCAAAGGATGCATCTGTAGCTAACACAATATTTCCGACATCAACATGTGAAAAGCTCAGTCCTTTCTGCTTGACTTAACATCAAGCAGATGTTAAGTCAAGCAACAAATATGATGAGTGTTTGTTGCATTAGCTGATTAATAATTGTATAGCAATAGGTGCTTTTAAAGTATTTAAACAAACTAAAGCTGCCACTTAAGGAGCTCTGGGTAGAACATATGTGCAAGCAAAGGTTTATTTTTTTTTATCTTAAATGCAAGAACTAAATTAGTTAACCATTATTTCAATAATCAGTTCATCACAATTAATCCGTTCAATTGTTCTAAATATATAATGCTGGTAGAAACACTTTAAAAAGATTTGACTTTGTAACTGCAGACAAAAGTGACTCTAAAAAGTAAAAACAATAAGGAATGTGTGCAAATACACTCCAGATTTGGAAACCTATGTATATTCTTTCTTAAGCATCTCAATCAGGCACTTTAAATCAGAAGATTGCCAAAAAATATATTGTAGCTTGGGATGTGAATACTTTTGCGAGGCACTGTATTTCCCATCATAAAATCCCATATGAAATAGACTGCAACTTTAACAAATATCCTCTGGCTGAGTTAAATTTTACAAACTTGTTGACCTAAAATAGTTCCCCAGAAATGAAAAACTGATTTACTTTAAGACAGTACCAGTGTTTTTACATTTTCTGTTGGGCGCAAAGTGGAGCAAGCTTATCTGTGCTTGAACAATATCTGCAGACTGATTGTCATATGAGGAGATTCTTCCCTGCATTCCTTGCCAACAGCAGACACGAGCCAAATCTAAGACATGCATCTGTTCTGCAGCGGTGAAACACAGAGCCAGGAAATATGTTGGACATCGTCTTAGTTTGTACGACAAGGGACGGATATTGAAATGCCTTCAACAGAAGGAGGGACATCTGGTCATCTTTGTGCATCTAAAACCTTTAACTTCACTTTAATAATGGTATTTTGCATTCATAAAGTAGAAAACACAATTCATCTCTGTTTCAAAGTCTTTGTTCTCGCCTTACTCATACAATAAAGAATCCTTCAAAGGAAAATAAGGAGGTGATATGCATGTTTCTGTTTCGTGGTCGCTTGTCTGTAAAAGATTTGATCAGGATGAAAAAGATTTAAAAGATTTTAGGCGCAGTGCATGTACGTGCAAATTGCAGATTAATTACAGATAAGAGTCACTGTGCTGAAAACGGTTTGGTGGGATGGAGGTGGGCGGCTGGTGGTAAATGTTTGGTGTGGGCAGCAGTGATGGTGGTCCCTCTCTCTCTCCTCCTTCCCTCCCTTTGCTCCCTTCTTCCCAGTGTCCTGTTGTCCTCAACCCATCTGTTCCTGCTTGGCCTCCCAGGCTTTCCATCAGGTAGGCCTCAGTAACTGAATGCTACTTTAACTTATGGCATCTGAATATGTCTGGTTGAGGAATCTGTGTCCACCTGAATGTGGTTTTGCAACATTTTGTCTGTAATTGATGGTAAACACTCCTCTTGAGCTATAAGTGTGGTGAACTGATTGCATGTAATCAGATATAAACCTAAAATGATAAAATGGATGCAATTTTTTTCCTTCTGTTGGAGAAATTTTTAATTTCATTTCTTTAATCATTCTCACCTGACTTTTACTGTGTCTATAAAAAGCATTCAGGATCAACAAAATGCTTCTTTTTTGTTTCATGAATTACAAAACAACCTTTAGTGTCAAATTGAAATCTGATTTCTACAGAATTAAACCGAATTAAAAATATTTCACATTAAATAAGTGATTGCATGATTATTCTCCCCCTTCAAGTCAGTATTTAATAGATGCACATCTGGACGCTGCAGTTTTCCTCCATTCTTCCTGCTAAGCTTTTCTATCTCTATCAGGATAATGACGTCTGGGCTTTGACTAGGTTACTCCAGGACATCCACCTTATTGTCTTCAGACTATTTCTGTGTAGCTTCAGCTGAATATTTTGGGATCTCTGTCTCAGCAGCTCTGCAGAAATCTTTATCTTTCAGCTTGTTGAGATTTTTTTTTTTTTAAGTAAGCTTGGATTCTTCCAATAGATGACGAAGAGATTAAACTCTCCACAACAGACTTATATATTCAGCATCTTGCCGCAAACACTGAAGAAGCTCCCTCAACAAGTCCAGTGGATATGCCATCAAAGTTCTCCAGCTGTTTTGAGCCTGTAAAAAACATCCACCTCTGCTTAAGGGTGGCTGATTATTACTAGAATAGAAGTGTGCAGGGACAGCAACAACAAAAACGATCACCACACCACACTCAGACCTTTGTCACTGTGGGAAACTGCACTGCAGCTGGTGTAGCATAGAGAAGGACAAACATAGAGACATAGAGAAGGACAAACAGCTCCAAATTGTGCCCATCCTTGACCACAATGGAAAAGGAGGACATTTTCTTTAAATTGCAGCTTTATGGTATATAATACACGTATTTGTATTTTGCATTCTCTGTGCATAATTCCTTCTGATTACACTGCAAAAACAAAATTCTCACCAAGTATTTTCTGTTTGGTTGCTAATGCAAATATGTTAGTACCCTTGAAATAAGACGAAACTAACGATAAGTACCTTTCCATTGGATCCCATACTTTTTTAAAATCAATATTAAGAAATTATTGACTTACAAGTTCCTATATCTTGCTGAAAAGTTGTTTGTAAGTTAGTTTTGTGTTATTTCAAGTGTACTAAGATATTTGTACTAGAAACTAAACAAGAAATACTTCTAAAGATTTTGTGTTTTTGCAATGTGAGGAAGTGTTTAGGCAAGAGTGAATGGCTAAACATTCACTCGATTAAAGGAGATTAAAGGATTTCTCAAACATGCATCCGAGAATCAAAGCAACACTCCAGGTATGTTTTTGATGAGGGAGTAACATTATAACATGATATAAAGGTCAAAAAGAGTCAATTTTACATAATACCTCTCCTTTAAATGTTTCAAATGATAAAACTAACTGCTCTAACTCTAAGCATTCTGAAGCTGATATCATCAGATGAGTAAGAGATTAAAAATTGATAAATAGATTACATGGTAAAAATTTATTGTTATAAGTTAAATAATCTGCCAGTGGTACTATAATTTTTGTTTCTACAATCAATTAAAGAATGCTGCTATGTCATGCTGAAAAGTTTCTTGTAAGTTTGTTTTGTCTTATTTCAAGAGTATTAAGATATTTGCACTAACAAAACATAGTTGGTAGGATTTTGTGTTTTTGCAGCGTTAATCATCAAGCTGTCATCAACAAGCAAAAGGTTTTTCAGTGCTGAGAAAACTTCCAAACACAAGGCTGAAACCGATGGGAAATTGCAGAAACGTTGAGACAAGATAATGGAAGCAACCTTGTGCAGTGATAATTTAACTGCAGACATGCTGGTGGCAGCCATGTTCTAACAGTGTGATGAGAAGTTCTGGTGCTGGATAATGACGCTGTTCGACAGAGAGAGGTCTACCCGAGTGTGGTTGATCCCCAGGTGGGTCTAGACGGTGAGGTTGTTGTCGAACGGCAGCTCTGCTGAGGAGCATGGTGAGGGAACAGGACAACATCTGGGGGAAGAAGAAAATAGCAGGGACCTAATTGCTGATTACCAAGAATTCAGCAGCATGACCACCTTCAGACTGCAGGGGGTCCTTCAGTGTTGTCATTATCCAGCCACTTCCTAATGGGCTGTATAAGTGGCGGAGAGCTTAGGGAGGCCTTCATCCTGTGTGAAGGTGGTCTTAACTTACACTACCAAAAAGATCACCCTCTCTAGTACATCATTGGACCACCTTCAGCTTTAATTATACCACACATTTGCTCTGGCATTATTTCGATAAGCTTCTGCAACGTCACAACATTTATTTCCAGCCATTGATTTTTCATCAACATCTTGCACTGATGATGGGACATTCGGACCACTGAGCAAAACCTGCTTCAGAAAATCACAAAGATTTCCAACCGGGCTAAGGCCTGAACTCTGCGGAGGCCGATCCATGAGAAAATAATGTCTCATCCTCCCTGAACCGCTAATTCACAGTTTCATTTTGGAAAATCCTCGTGTCTATGCTTAGAGTAAGAGCAGCTAATTTAAACCACTGGCGGGACACAAACTACATTGAATTAAAAAATGCTAAAATGTGCTTATTGTGATTTTTTTTTAGGTTTAATCTGCTCAACAAAAGCAGTGTTGTTATGAACTCTGTTTATTATCAAATATCCAAGGGCTTCTGACTGTTGCCTTATTAAAGGAGAAACAGACAACTTACAATTTTGGGTGATCAGTTGTTTTCTATTTTGTTGACCAAATTAAAGTTAAATTATTTCAAGGGCCACAAACGGCCCCTGAGTCACACTTTAGTCACCCCCAGTGCAAATAATACAAATATATTTTGGAATAGATGACTAACTTATAACATAAAGTAAGAAATCGATGCAAGAATTTAATCAGCATGTCAGTTTGTAAAGGTTTGCTGGGTAAATATAGAAAAATATTGATGTAATTTTGCAAATGTAGTTTTCATATTAAAAATAAATGCTTCGGTAAATTTAATTGGGCATTAGGAACAAAATGTATTTGGTTTTGTTTGGAAAATCCACATTCTCCACTTCTTTTTTTAACTTGATGTGAACCATAAAAGACAGAGCAGCCTTTCTCAAAAACTAAATCTGTTTGGGAACGTATTGCGGTTGCTTGTTCCCCAGAAACATTTTGAGTCCTCGTTTCAGAATAGCAATTTCTCAACAGTTTCTTTTTATTAATTCTTTTCAAATCTGAAGTGAAAACTTCCCCTTTGACGTGGGTCTGATTGCCAGGCATTAGTCATTTTTACAATGTGTTTTCCTATTTTTTGCTCTAATCCCACTCACTTTATCCAAGATTGCATGAAAACACAGTCCAGTTCTTGGAGCATATTTTCCTTTTATATTCCCAAGTATAACTTAAACAGATCTCTGCTTTGCGATTATGGTCCATACAAGCCATGAGACATATTTAGTGGTACCTTTGAAGCAATGTGCAGAAAACTGTAAAATGCCAGATTTGCCACCTCTTTTATTAGCCTCCTTTGCCCTAAGCTCAGTGTGTCATTATTACCGTGTTTCATTTTTTATGTCCAGGTGCGTTTCTGCTATGCTGCTGAGTTTGTTCTTTATGTATCACTCACCACTTTAATAGCTACAAAGTCTCAGAATTGGTCATGGCTGCCAGCATTTTTGATGTGTGCTGCCTCCTCACGGTCTTCAGGTTGTTTTCATTAATGGCAGGCAGAGCCTGGTGTCAGAAGGTGGTCTCCACGCTGGACTTGTTTCTAACAATGCTGGACTCAGTCATCACCAAAAATAAAATAATATAAAAAGAAAGCAGGAAGAAGGAGAATATTAAAGTCACCACACAGCTAATAATGGGATTAAATGAAAAAATGTGGTAGTTGAGTCAATGTGTAGTTGCTTTAGCCCAAAACCTCTGCAGCAATGTCCCAGCCAACCGTCCACTGGCCATTTATCCATCCATCCATTAATCCAACCATCCATCCATACAATGGGGGCCAGTGATTATGATGTTTAGTACAGTAAACTAAGTACAGTGTAAAATATGAAACCAAACCAAACCTAAAGACATTAGTAAAAGATAAATAGTGTCAATTTGACTAAAGTCAAAGAGATGAAGAAAAAAAACTGTTTCAGCAATCAATGCAATATAAATCAACTCTTGAACTTTCTGTGTGGCTCTTTACGGCGATGATGAGGTTCATTTGGCTCTTAATGGTGAACTGGTTTGCCACCCCTAATATGGCACATTTTAGCAACAAGGCAACGAGTGCTATACGCCATAAAAATACAGAAACCAATTGTGGAACAAAGGCCATCAACAAAATCATCAAGTAAATGTACATCAAATATTGTTGATTAATGTTCCATTAACTAGGAATCAAAGGCAACTCTAAACAGGTGAATTTTAGACAGGAACTCAATGTTTCCACTGTTGTTTTCTAGAGGTTTCTTCCAGATTACAGGAGCATAAAATCTTAATGCTGCTTCTCCATGTTTGGTTCTGTTTCTAGTTGATTAGAACTAGAAGACCTGAGAGATCTGGAAGGTTGATACAAAACGGCAGATCTTTAATGTATTTTGGTGCTAAGCCATTCAGTGATTCATAAACTACCAGAAGTATTTTAAAGTCTAGTCTGAGCTACAGAGAGTCAGTGTAAGAACTTAAGAACTGGGGTGATGTGCTCTATTATCCTAGTTTTAGTGAGAATGCAAGCAGCAGTGTTCTGGGTTTGACTTTTTAGGCAGAACTACAAAAACACTGTTGAGGTAATAAATGCAACTAAAGATAACGTTTCTCAAGATTATGCTGTGACTTTCTCCTTTTAATCATGGAAATGTTGTTCAGGGGATAAAGGCCGTCTTTGTAATTATGTTTATGTGTCTCTGAAGTTTCCTTTCTATAAGGACAGACAACTACTGCAAACATCCATGTTTTTGATTCTTAATCCCAGCAATATTATTCAGAATAATAGAACAAAGCTAATAACCCAATAACTGAGGTGAGTTTTTTACACAGAGAGTGCTTGACTTATAAACGAGGAAATCTCAGCTTTTTGTTAATATTTATAACAACCCAGTGAAGCAAAGAGCACCTTGAAGCACGAGTGGGGTTGAGCACTCACGTCTCATCCTCAGACTTCTCTCAACAAGGTTCATCTCCCGCTAATGGGGTCACTACTGTCTGGCACTGTATACCCTTTCCCATTCGTCAAACCCTCCATCACAGACAGACAGACAGACAGACAGACAGACAGACAGACAGACTCACAGATGTCTTCCATGCATCCATGCATGCACACAGACCAGTCTGCACAAGAAAACAAAATACGCAAACTGTTGCAGCGCTGTTACCGCCGAGCACTCAAAAACATAAACACTGGTTCATTATCAAGCCCTCCCTCATGTCCTCAAAGCCAATTAAAGCAGACAGCAAATTAACACAAGTTAGTGACCATAAAGACAGGCTGGATGTTTGGGCTTTCTTGTGGGAAAAATCATTTTGTAAATAATTGGGGGTTAAGGGATAAACGGGGACAGTTTAAACTAGGAGTTTATCTTCGGCTAATTGCAGAGATACGGAGCAGAGCTTTATGGGTGAAGTCGCCATGATGCTCCGTTCCAGATGTTGAGAGCAGCAACGGACCACCAAGGAGCGTTTCAAGATGAATGCATGAGCCGAGAAGGATGAGAGCTTTGATAAAACAGAAACACGTTTTCACTGGCAGAGATGCATCCAACCATGCATCCAACCAATGGACTGACTGGCCAATCAATCAATCATCCATCCATCCATCCATCCATCCATCCATCCATCCATCCATCCATCCATCCATCCATCCATCCATCCATCCATCCATCCATCAATTCAACCATACGTCCAACCAATGGACCGACTGACCATCCATCCATCCATCCATCCATCCATCCATCCATCCATCCATCCATCCATCCATCCATCCATCCATCCATCCTGATTTTTCCCTGACAGCACAGCTGATGCTGTGTTTCATGTTCATATTTATGTAGTTATTAAAGTTTCTGGCATCTCAAATCTCTTTGGACTTTGGAAAAGGTTTAGCATAATTATAAACAGCGGCGTTGTTACACGAATTGCGGTCGTCATGAGCAGGTGTTTAACGTCAGCGTTCGCAGATGTTGAATTTGTGGTAACATGCTGTAAATTGCTGTCTGTCCCCCCAGCCCCCAATTGCCAGAGAAATATGAGGGAGTAAATTGGATTTCTTGCCAACATCAAGCCATAACTGCAATCTGACACAATGTCTTTGATTAGTAAGGCTGTTATGATTTTACAGGCCAGTACGTAGAAACCATACAGCATGTTTTACATTACGATGCTAAATGAACCGAGCCCTTATGTTCTTGCGGTGCATTCAGGCCACCAAAGAGCTGTGTGAATTCTGATATTCACGAGCTCGACAGTGCCAGGAAGATAAACCAGCGAGGAAATTAGAGGACATTTTAATCATAAATCATTTATGCTGCAGTGTACAACAGTCAGATGGATTTCAACACTTCTCCTTGGGAAAGTGGATTTTTTTCCACCAATCTTTCACAACCTGTGACTTACAGGCTGTTTCAAAGAAAATGAGACTGCCAAACATCACTATAAACTCCACCAATATTTGTACGGTCATGTGGTGAGTGCTGTGCCCTTAGATTACATAAGTGATGCTAAAATACTCGTGTTTTGCAATCAGATATTCAAAGACCGAGGTTTTGCTCATAAATACATTAAAGGATAGATTCATCTTGTTCTTCTTTTCTGCATTTAAATTATGTAATAAATTGTGATAAAATTGTTTCTTATTTGCAACAAAAAAAGTCCAAATCAACTTAAACTGCAACTGTAACTTTTCTTTATTATCTAAGGCCTTATCACTACCCAGGATATCTGATGTTCTTATTTCTACAGTACCAGGTTCTTCAGTGATGAAAGATCAGTTACAGGCTTTGGTTCAATGGTTTCTTTATTTGTGTATGAAAGCTCTAAAAGTGGCTAACGTGAATACCAAAACCTTAGAAATAGCTAAACTACATATTGATGACTTTGGTTCTCTATACTGAGATATTTTAAGTTCAACTTCAAGTTGTCAGATAGTTTCAGTTTTGGAGTTTTTTGATTCAGTTGTTCAGGCAGTAATCAGATCTGGTCATGTCTGTAGAACTTGAACCAAAAAATGTGCTTGGACAGCAATAAATAGGAAAATTATGGATTTACAAAAGTTTGGAAAGTTTTCCATCCTTTATAAAATGATTGAATATTTCAAAGCTGTTTTTTTTTTTTGGGTTGACTCGTTAGATATTAACGTTTATTTAATGATGTGAAAAGTAATTTTACACTGAAATATTAACTGACAGGGAGTTTTCCTGACTGGTCGTTTTCATAAATATGTTTCTCCACTCCTGGTCTGTTGGACCTTTTTCAGCTTTTCCATTCTGGATTTGTTTTTGTTTAGCGATTAATCACTTTAATAAAGACTTAAATATGTCACTTCTTAGAGTAACACAGCAACTGTAGTTTTGATTAATGCAAAACTAAGGTAAACACTTGTGTTTATTGAAAATGACAGCAAATCCAGTACAGTAATGTCTAAGACATTATTTGTGGATTTCACTGACAGATTCATTGGTTTAAGATCATATTTTACAAATGTTTGCACCAACCGGACAACTTCGCCAGCAGTCAAACAGAGACCAGCCATGTGTTCATAACTTAGAAATCCATTGCTTTCGTAAATTCAAATGACGAAATTGGTTTCCATAATAGAATACACAAATGAACTCTTTTATTATACTGGATAGCACAATGTTATATTTGTAGTAAGTGTAATGTAATTTTTCACAACTTTTGTTTGTTTATCTCTCCTGGCAATAAGATATGCACGGTTTATTAGAATTTATATATCAGAGCAAGTAAAAATATTTTGTTTAAACTATCCTCCAAAGTAAAACAACCCTCTGTGTGACATAAAAGTAGACCTTTGCTGGTTCAGGTTTTAGAAGGGAAATAGCGACAACCTGCTGCTGATCAGAAGCACCTGATTAAATCATCATCAGTGTGAGCATGTCAGGAGCTGCGTTTTCATTACAAATGAGCTCAAAACTTTGTCAATTTTGCAATTATGTTGTTTCCATTAAATAAAAAACAATTAAAATCACACTTGAATAAGTTTGTTCACACAATAAGTCATTAAAAAACATACCATGATCGTCCAACTACTCCCAGATATGTCTGTGGTTTGTGCAAGTGGCAACATCCGGTTGATGATCATGTGACTTGCGCCATGCGAAAAAAAGTTTTCGTTGCAGCCATGCAAAATAAACACATTTCGATATGGTCAAAAAAAGACTACCTCATCTCAGCACCAAAACTTTTTAACGAAAAACAAGATTTTTTTTTTTGTTTCCATTGCATGTTCCCATTAAGCAAGTTTATTTCAAATGTCAGATTGTGCAGTTATATGGACATTGGAAAAGCAGCTTATGAAAACAATATTTGCAGAGTACAGGTGTGATTTATTACAATGCCAGGACAGAAAGGCACTGTAACTGTCACCTCTCCCAACAAACTCAGTATCTTATTTCTGTTGGTATTTGCACAGTTTTATTGTCACTTATTGAAATTCACAAGTATACATGCACAATTTGTAATTTCTTTTAATTAACTTACTTAATTGTATATTCCTTTGGATTGGAGGATCTATTTTGAATAACTGCACAGTATTGTGTAATGTAAATTTGTAATAATGTACAGTATGTTCTTGATTCTGTCTTTACTTTTTGTTTTGTTTTCATCTACATAATTTAACTACATGATTGATTCTGTTGCACCGGAATATCTCCACTCTGGAACAATGGAGGGCATTTCTATTCTATTCTATTCTATTCTATTCTATTCTATTCTATTCTATTCTATTCTATTCTATTCTATTCTATTCTATTCATTGCTCTTCCTTGGGTTTTTAGGACCCACTATTCACCGTCTCTGCGTTCTTATTCTTATTATCCAGTTCTGAAATGAGGTCATCTCAAAGACAAATTGGTAGAATTTCATTCAGTTGGTTTTACAAACATTTAGAGGGCAGGAACACAGTGAACCCAGCCACTGAATAATATTTATAGTGCCACCTTTGCAGCTCAAACTGTATGTTTTCTTGTTCTGCGGTATCAAAAAGAAAGTCAGGAACAGTTTGACATCTGAAGCTAACAGAATATCACAGAGCATTTTCAATCCAAATACTAAATCCTCACATGGAAACATGAAGGAGGCCGTGCAGTATACAGATGATGCCAGTGATAATTGTGTAGCAGGTTGTTTGGACTGGCTGTGTGTCACAGTCGGGAGTCCTGGCTAAATATTTACTGGCTGCTGCAAGGGGGTTTAGGAGGCATACTTGGCCTTGCTTGTGTCTCTGGTTCAGGCGCAAAGACACGAAGAGAGTCTAAGATGTTGAAATCATCGTCACCAACTGATGTTGTCAGAGAGAGCCCTGACGATCGCGTCTGACCCTTTTACCATTTAGGGGGTCCTCGGACTGATATGAGTGTTACTGACCCAGAGGCCATGTGTGGCATGTTTGGGGTCTGCAGAATATATCCCAAGCTTTAACCTATACAACAGAGCCAATTATAGCTGTGAAAGGCCAAACAATACAATCCATCAGTCAAGCTTCTTTGGTAAACAGGAGTGGGCGGCCCTGGTCCGGGTATAAACTCCAAGTCTCAGAGAAGCTAAGGGTCAGCGGAGCTGTTTGATTGTCTAATTGGGGGAAGGCCAGACTCCATCTTTTATCCTTCATGAGGCAAAATGAAGGATAAGAGCAGAATATAATCACAGGCATAAATAATCTCCAATACAATGTTTTGTTTTGTCTCTTTTTATTTGTGCATAGTCATTTTCTGACTTTTTTTTTATAAGCAACTACCTGTCCTTCAATAAAGGTTATTTAGGTTTTATGAAGATCTTTTAAAGATTTCCTTTAATATTTGATTACATTTTAACAAATTTTCACCTCATTTCTCAACACTTTTCAAAGTGAATCAGTGAACAAAAGCCTGTTATAATACACAATTAATTAATTGTCCACATGGTAAATTAAATTGAGTTTGATCATTTCCTTTATGATGATTAAGCAAGCCTGAATAATCAATTTTATTTATGGCTTCCATTGTTTGTAGTTTTTGTTTCCATTTTTTTATTGCTTTTGGTTGCTATGTTTTATTTTGGATAGTTAAAATATCTTTCAGTTCCAGTGGAAATTGTTCTGTTCAAAATTAAACTTTGTTGGTTTTTGAGAGAGCAAATTGCATTATTATGCCATTTTCAATCTATTGCTTGAAATGGTCTCAAAACAGCGATATTACAATTTATCGCAATAATTGCAGGGACAATTTATCATTTAGCAAAAATGTTTTATTGTGACAGGTCAGTCAATGCAAAACTTTGGAAATAATTTTTCTAAATTAATCTTTAGGCTTTTTTTGTACTAATAATTAGGCAACTAATAAGCTGCTAGTTGACATACCTGCAGTGGAGAGAACAATCAGCTGCTGCTGCTCGTCTTCTGTCCAAAGTCCTGCTTCAGAAAGACATGATTTTCAGAAACTTCTCATCTTCTGTGACATTTCGCACATGACTGAACTGAGAATGAACGAAAAAGCAGAAAAATACAAAAGAACAAATCTAAAAGACCAACAGAAAATGAACAAAAACTCATGAGGAAGACAAGTTTAAAAGATTGAACCAATGTGTTTCAAGACTTTTGCACAGTTTATTTCAATGTGTGTGAGTGTGTGTGTACATCACATCTCAAACAGCGCAGGTCTACAGGCACAGAAACACCTAATGAATGTATGTTTGTTCTTCAGACCCCACATACATTTGTTTATTTGAACATGGGATAGTGTTCCTGAGCTGTTTTATCCTGCCCGTGTTTGCCACTTAACACATGCACCGCAGCGTCGGCCTGGTCGGCCTGCGCTCCACTTTTTTTTTTTCTGTTTTTTTCCCCCTCCTGCTTTTTTTGGAGAAAATTATAACTCTGCTCAAGAATAATGACAGACAAACAAGCTTTATCTTGTAGTTTGTGGACACAGTGTTCCCCTTCGTTACTGTTCGGTCTTCATTATGGAGCTGAGTTATAATCCAAACAGCCCCGGAGCGAGCCGTGCCAGAGGCAACGGGCCAACGGGAGATTGGCGGTCGGTTTAGTGTCAATGATGTGGTGATGTGGGTCAGGGACAGCAGCAGCAGTGGTCATTGCACAGTGGCTAAGAGCCCAGGGAGACCACCGGGGAGGAGGCTTTCACTCCTTTGCTCAGTCAATCACTCACACATGTGAATGATTCAAGAAAACACAAGCAGACACTCTTGCTCACACCTTGACATCATAATTTAAAGCCAACTTTAAAATAGTACAAGATTTCAGTTCAAAGAACTCACAGCTTAACAGTGGTGAGTAAATTGCAAAGGATGCACAACGTTTGACTCCTACCAGACCGGTTTCACCAACTTCTGTTTTTCTTATTAATGTTTTGTTTATGTGAGCATCTCTTACCTACTTCAAAACTCCCACAGCTCCGAAAACCAAATGAGAGTTGAAGCAAGTGATTTCTAAACACTGAGAAATAGATCTGATTTTGATGTGAAGCAATGTTCCATCAACACATGCCACTGGTTTAGCCTTATATTTTCAGACCAAGCAAAAATGATTCAACCTCACAATTTTTTAAAATTGCAAAACCCAAAAACAGTTTGTAAACCTTGAAACAACTACCAGAAAGAATAAACCAAAACTTAAAGACAGCCTCATTTGATTTGGCATGAATACATTTCATCGTTTTCATTTGGGATGTCCCAGGGCAAAATCAATCAGTCTTCACTTCTATTCATTTGTGGATCATAAATTAACACGACAGTGATAAATATGACAACACATTCACATTTAAAGTGTCATTAAATGTTTGAGCACCAAACACAACATGCTGTCATGATTTCACGTGAGGTGGCGTTCATTTTCAGAATTGTAAGACTGTCTGTCGTTTAGCAGGAATCATAAATAAACCCCCTCCTCTGTTACCAAGCTGCTCGCAACACAGATGATGCAACGCCGCCAGAATCTCCCAGAGCCAGAAAAAAAGGTGCTCAGTTCAAGAACTGGACCGATTTGCTGGACACTTTTGTAACTTTTCAATATGAAATTTTCAATGACAAATTTGTATCATAATCAACTTTAATTGCCAAGTTTGTGCCTACAGAAAAGAAATTTGACTTTCTTTCCGCTTTAAATTTAAGACCTTATACATAAAAAAGGGGCAGAAATAAAAATAAAATTGTTCTTCTTTCTTGTAAACAGGTATATGTGTAAATTGGTGTAAATATGCATGCATACAAGAGAAGTGGGGAAGGAACACACCCCTGAGGGGCGCCGGTGCTGATATATATAAATATGTATTTTTTTGTAAGCTATGTTTTTTCAATTATTGTTAATTTTACGGTAAGGATGGCCAAAAATATCCATGCCCATTTATTCAAAAATAGACTTAGGCACACCCATTCATTAAACTTGGCTAAATACGGCGAGGGTTTTTGAAGGAAGTTCTGGTGTTTGTTTCTGGAAATAGACTGAAGATGTTTTCTCGACCAGGTGTCTGCAACCTGTGGCTCCAGAGCTTTCAGTAACTTTGGCCAAGACGAGTTACAAACTGATCAATATTTTTAAATAAAGCTCATGAAAGTGACTTGCTTTGGCTCTTTTCAGTGTGTTTACTCAATTCCTGTATTGAATTTCTAGAAAACTGACCTACAGGTGAAATTCATCTTTTTTTAGGTAACAAGATTAATTTTTAAAATTTCCATAAATCTATAACTTAAGAAAATACATTTATTCTCAGTTTATTAAAGTTAGGGGTTTATTTTCTTTGTGCTTCAATCTAAAATATATACAATTGTTTATTGATTTAATCATAGAACAAATAAAAGTTCAGCAGCATAATAAGTGGACAAAGTTCATTTGGGACGACACAAGACAGACATGTCATGTTTTCATTAAATGTAAACGAAAAATTGTGATAATTAACAGAAAAAAAGGTTTTCAAACATCCATCTATGTGTATTTAATCTATTTAATGTGTTTCATTTAGTCATTAAGCGCCTAAGTTAAATGGATTTTTCAATAATATTGTAATTTATCAATGTTACAATATTACAATTACAATATTAATTTGATAAAATAAAACTTGTTTGCAGAGGTTTTCACTCTTTTACTGAGTCAAATGTTTTAAAAACACACATTATGTTGTGTGTTATTAACTAGACTCATCTAGTTAAAAACGGTGCGGATAGTTTGGACACCAATGGTTCTCCAGTTTCCAAAATTGACTCCCTGAATCCCTGTCTGCGTGGATGAGTTCATAATTCATAACCTGATTTACATCCATGTCTGATGTATGTGAAACCTGTGCTGTTCTACTGTACAATTTTCCCAAAATGTCAGAGAATAACGAGTCTTATTCCTAGACAGTTAAAATTAACCAGGTCTTCTAATAGTTAGCTACGTTTGCTACAAATAGTATCAGAGTAACACCAAGTCTGTATTGGAAAACAGCATCTCTAAATTTTAAAACATTATTATTTTTACAATATATCATGTTGATATGATATCAGATGAATGTTATTTTTTAACATAATTAGCTAGTTTATTATTTTACAATACCTCATGCTGATTAAATATCAGATGGGTTTTATTTTGTAACATAACACTGATAATTTTGATATTTTTCCTTTTATTTGTATAGCATATTTCAGCAACAAGGCAGTTCAAAGTGCTTTACAATCACCAATTATGAAACAAGCATAACTTGATATTTATTAAACAAAATAAATATCAAGTTTTTCTACTATTTTAAATCAATTTCCCAGGCAGTCAGAATAAACGTGGATGCAGCAGTTGATGAGTTGAATATTTTCTCAGTGTATAAATCCTGCCAGCCCTCGCTGTTGTCTGCTGGTGATGCTGCGATGGCGCTCGCTGAGAGTCATTCTTCCAGAGTCTTTGAGTCGCCTCGAACGCTCTACTTCAGGGCAAGGCCTTATTGCCCACCCAGATAGGTTCTAGGGATTCTCCACTGCCCTCTCTCTGCCTAAGTGGGTGGTCCTGTGGGGTATGGCTGAGACACAGGTGGATCATTGTAGGGGTGCTCACAAAAATACCCCCCCCCCACACACAAACACACACACACATACACACTCCTCATCAGCAGCACTTTTTCCCCTCTCTTTATGCTCATTGGAAAGGTAAACTTAATGTTGCACAACTGTTTATTGCATCAGAAAGATACTAATCTTGATAAGTCTCTGTTGGATGTGTGTAGGAAAACACACAGATCATCCCCTCACCAGTCTGACTAGCTAACCTGTAAGCAATGAGCAGTGAAGGGGGGTTGTGTCAATAAATAAATTGGTAAATAAATAAGACCGCCGCCGCCGCCGCCGTCGTTTACCAAAAATATTCCCAGGCTCTGGATTTGTAAATAATTAGAGTTCTGCTGAACTTCGTTTATAAAGTTTAACTTCAGTGCAGCCTATCTATTGTTTGGGACCCCACAAACCACCAGCAAGATGTTGACACATGGCAGTTCTGGTGTAGAGCACAAGGCATGGATTAGTTGGGAGCATAATAAACAGGAGGATAAAGAAGGACCTGTACAGGCTGCCGTAGGCTGACTCTCCTCAGACCTCCTTGTTTTTATGTCTCTCTTTCTGAGACTTTTCAGAGGCTGAAGTGGGAAGTAATGCAGGATTTGATCAAGTGACATTTCAGTGGTAGATTGTTGATAGACACTTGCTAATGTGTCTGTCATAAAAACATTGGTGCACACAAAATAACACCACATAGGCGCATTTAGCCAGAGTTGGAACTAACTAGTTCCATTTACTTGAGTAACTTTCTGGACAAAGTGTATTTTTACTTTTACTTGAGTAACTTTATTATTAAGTTTCACTAGTCCTGAGTAAAATTTCTGGACACGTGTGCTCTTCCCTGGTTGAAGAACAAACCAAAGATTTAACCAAAAATTCACCAGACACAGACACACACTTTTAGTTTTTGTTAAACTTTCATAAGCTTTATATTTAAAGAAATTGATTTGGAAATATGTTTCTTTTGCTGAATTTTGTGATGTTGTAGTTATGTTATTTATATGAATCATACCAGTAAGTTATATAACTAACTTACAGGTGTGGATCCACCTGTGTGGATCCACACAGGTGGTGTATTCCTCAAAAAGGTGATATATTATGCTTCCTTGGATCGGTCAAAACAGGACAAGTCTTTCTTTCCAGCAGCCATTGTGCAGCACACACACAATGGCTGCTGTTGAAATTGGGTGGAGGAGCTGAGTGGGTAAATAGTGAGAGCAAGCTTTTAGGAAACCTGAATGGTTGTCGTTTCAGATTGTATGAAAGAATCAAGGCAACAATCCGGGTATGTTTTTAATGAGAGAATAACTTTAAAACATGATAAATATGCACATATAAAAGTTCATAGAGCTGATTTTACATAATGCTCCCCAAACCCCTCTGAAAACAGAGTTCATTCAAAGCCATTGTCACCTGAGACCTGAAGGCTGAGTGATGGATAAACTCCAGAAATATTTGATCTAAAGTGTCAGGTGCTGAAAGTTTCCAACCTCAAAAACTTAGTTTTGCTTCTAAACTAATAAGAAACTATAAAAGGATCTGATCTCTGGAAAATGTTCTGCACACTGGTCAAGTTGTCCGGATGGTCCCACACAGAAAGACCAGCAGAGTCGATCTTCTTCATTAAATACTGCTGCAGGTCTCAGAGAAGTAAAAAAAGAAGAAATGTGGAAGTTTTCGAATATCTTCATATACTTTTACTGTAGAGGATTTCTCTGAAAGCTGACAAATTTGGCAATGCCCGTGGACTCTCAGTAACAAGCATCTGAAGCAATGACTGGAATGTTAAAGAACCAGCCAACTTCATGTGAGGCTATCAGAGTTCCTATCCTCTGACGTCTCACATAACTTCCTACTCTGATCTTTTGCAAAGGCCAGATGGTTACATTGGCCACTGGGGAGAGCAACAAGCCCAGATAGACAGTTTTACAATGTGCAATTACTGGACAGATAAACTAAACGCTAGGCATTTCCAGATCCCTGGCTTTTAGACTTTGATAAGGCAACAGTCTGCATTCCTTGGCCAATTTACTGCCTTCAAAACCGAAATACCTCTACTGATAGACACTTATGCTTTAGCTGATGAAGGAGACTTTTGTCCTGTGTGGTATTTTATATATTTATATCTAACAAAGTGCACTCTTGAAAACTAAATCCCTCAAATCTGACTAACATGTCTTCTGCTTGGCAAAACGCCAACTGATGCTAAAGGGGATAGAGTTTCTTCACCAATGATCCTGGTTCCAAGTATTGCTGCACTCTTAGTTCAGCCTTTTTTGTTCCACATTAACATTTCACAGAAGATCAGGCGCCTGCCCTCTGAGCTTCACTCCAGGGAGCAAGAATCCCCCACAAACTGACACTGATACAATCTCCAGGTAATGGCCGCCCATTTGCGAGGCCAGGGGCCGTCTGACGAGATGCCGCTTGTGTGTGCACAAGTGCGTGTTTTGCTCGAAGGGGTACGCAGCTCATCTGGTGTGGTCACAGGGCCAAAGTTCACTCAAGAAATGTGTGGCCCGGGGTCGAGAGGTGCTACAGCCTCCGTTAGCTGTGAAGGTAGAGTTTCAGCGTCCAGCCTCACCTATTTCTACAGGCTGCCACTTTCATTTCTCACTGTGACACATGAATACCCTCCACTGCCACCATCGTTAATCAGCTGGCAGAGGATGTGATGAAAGTGATGAAAGAATATGTAAGTTATCTCGATTTCGAGGAGTACGAGTTTGTTTCCAAACACAAGCTCACCAAAAGTGATTACCCTTCATTTTAGGATGCTGTGATGCAACAAAAAGGAGGAAAGAATTGCAGCAGCTTGCCCAGTTTGGATAAACATCGAAACAGAAGTGTGACAAAACAGTTTTTTTTTTCCCCTAAAAGGTGCCCCTATTCAGTCAGTCATTCTTTCTTCCTTTCCTTCCTTCTTTCTTCCTGCTTTTGGTACCTTTGGCAGTCTGCACTGGTACCAAGAAAATGAAATCAGAATCTCCATAAAGCTTGTCAGCAGCATGAAGCATGAAATGCTCTAAAATTTCCTGGTAGACGGCTGCGTTGAAGGTGGACTCCAGAAAACACACCAGAGAGGAAATGAAATGCAAACTTTACTTTCATCTGAAAAAATGACTTTGGATCACTGAGCAAAATTAAATCTTTTTTCTCTGCTTAGCCAAAGTAAGACTTGTGTGCCATGATTTGTCTGTGTCTCTTAGGCTGCGTTCACACAGCAGGCAAATTAAACCTGTATCCAACTTTTTCATCGCAGTCCAATACCAATCTTAAAAAAAAAATTAAAAAAATCTGATCTGCACCACTTCCATATGTGGAACTAAATCAGATACGAATCTGATTTTCCTTCAAAGCATCTGTAGTCTGAACAATCACTGATATGATATATGCTTCTTCATGATTCTGGATGTAAACAAACATAAATCTGGATGTAAACAATGGCTGAAGATTATGATTATGAAATTCCGAACAAAGCCTGTGTCAGTGAAGAGCATGACATCACAATCCGGTCGGGTTTAGTTAATAATGACCACACACACACACAAAAAAAAAGGATTTCAGCAAAAAACTCAGAAGTGAGCATCAGGACCTGCTGTGTGAACGAAGCCTTAATACCCTCAGTTCACTTCGTTTGAAGTTCCCCCAAATACTTCACTTGATTTTTCTTGCCAAGTTTCTATGACTATGCTTGGATAAAGAACTGTGAGAACAACCAGCTTCTTGTGGACAGAGTCACCCGCTGTGTTTCCATTGCTGTGCGTCAATTTTGGAAAAAACATTTTTTTGATAAAAGATGTGCGGTGTGATGAGGTGGTTTTTCAGCCGTATATTGAAATAAAAGTATTTAGCAAAACTGCCATGGGAACTCATTTTCCCATCATACAAGTTACATGATGAACAGCCTCATGTTGGTGAAACCCATGAAGAAGACAACAGGAAGTAGTATGAGGAAGACAGTTTGTGTTTTTCAGACAACGACTCCATCAGAGCTCTGACAGCATCACACAGCTCATAAAATGTTATGTGTGATTTGAAAGTGTTGAAATCAAAGCTCATCTATAAATTTGCTGATTACGACCTGATTAGATTGGGACAGTATTTCCAATATTTCACTTTTAGTTAAATTAGATAGTTAAATGTGTTACATGCAATATATGAAATATTTCACAAAACTTAACGACAATATATTTTAGAGGTTTTGTTGTAATAAGTTTACATAGACTGAGTCTGTATCGGGGATAACTGTCAGTTTTACTTTCTGGAATGAGTGAACAGATGTTGAACTTTTTCAGGAGTTTTGAGCTGTATCTGTGCGTGGTAGAGTTCAATCAGTTAGTGATTAGAAATGAAGTCATCGTATGTGCCCTGTATTGTTTTTATTAGAGGAATTTAAATAATAAAAGTAGAAATAACAAGAAAAAATTGACCTATGTTAGAATTTCTGCAAAATATTATTTTGATTAAAGACTATATAGTCCCAATGAATATATTTTGTTTTCAAGCAAAGACAGTTTAATTCATTTGGATGAATTTCTGCATGAAAATATGTTTGCAAAATGTTACCTGCTGACTCAAGCAGGAAACTGGGGAAGCGATCTTTTCATTTATGAAGGACAGACATTTGGAAAAATGTTTCTACCTGCACAGTTTTGGGAGCCAATCAGTTTTTGTGGAATAATGTGAAGACGTCACCGATGTTCCTGTTCCAGTTCAACACCTTCCAACCGCAGCCACTCAAGGATGGCTGCATAAAAGTATGTGTAGTGAAAAAGGGAAATGGAAACCACAAAGCATCCATGACTTGAATTTTGGCTCTTTCTTGTATGGACTCATGTATTTCATTTGACATTTGTAAGATTCAGTCAGTGTTTTAAGCTCAGTGTTGTCTTTGTAAGAGACGTTGTGCAAAAGCAGTGAGCCAGATGTTGTCATGCATGGCTTTTTTATACGCTGACCGAACAAAAGTGCAAAAGGACACAATTTATAAAACAAATCAAATAGAACCTTAGTAAAAAGAACAAAACCTTAAATATAAATGATTTTAACTTATGATGTCAAATTTGGTTCTCGCCTGGAACATTAGCGGGAGAGAGGCACCAGCAACCCTCCTGACCCCAGTAGGGACAAGGATGTATAGAAAATGGATGGATGGATGGATGGATGGATGGATGGATGGATGGATGGATGGATGGATGGATGGATGGATGGATGGATGGATGGATGCCAGATTTGATTATTTAGCAAATGGTTTATTTAGTAAGGATGGTGTATATTTAAAAAATAAATTGTGGGATAAACTGTTTGAAGTGCTTAAGAATGAGGAAGATGAAAGAAACTGGTTATTCAGGAGCAACCCAGAAGCCATCAAGCTAAAAAGAACTGGAAACCATTGGGTTACCATCTACACAGAGGAAGACGCTTTAATATTCTGCTAATGTCAACAAAAAGCAAACAATTTTGCAATTAAATGTTTCCAGTAAAGAAACTCAATAAAAAATCACACATGAATAAGTCTGTTCCCTCAATAAGTCATTAAAAAATATGCAGCACCATCATCATCCTACAACATCGTGTCGTCTTCTTCATCTTCCAGCAGTCGTCACATCTGGTTGATGATCATTCAACTCGTATGATGCAAAATAATTTCTGTCATTCATTGCAGTTTGGTGAAATACACAAATTTGGATGCAGCCGAAAAACCACCTCATCCTAACGCAAAAACCTTTTATGGAAAAATGTGTTTCTTTTTTTTTTTAAATTAGCATGGATTTTTTTTTTTTCCGTAATTGGATGGACAGACGAATGGATGGATGGATTGACTGAGAGTTAACATGGATTGGATGAAAAGAGGGAAGAAAGATTTTGTTAGTTAAAATAAAATTTTGGTCAGATCTGAAAGGTTTATGTTGAAGAGGCTGCACCAGTTCTGTCAAGAGGAATGGGCCAAAATTACAGCAAACCTCTGTGAGAAGTGAGTGTATGGATACCCAAAACATTTGACCCAACTCAGACACTGTGAGGAAAATTCTACCAACACTGGGGAAATGTTTGTAATGTTTTAATAAAACTTTCAAAATGCCGTGGCTCCTTCTAGTATTTAGTAGGAATAGTTTATGTTATCTGAACGGCTGTTAAAGAGTAAATGTTTAATGTCACACTGCAAAAACACAAAATCTTACCAAGAATTTTTGTCTTATTTCTAGTGAGAATATCTAAATAGAGTTAAAATAAGACTAAATTAACTTAAAAATAACTTTTCAGCAAAATAAACTTATTTTAAGTCACAAATTCTTGCTATTCTTGCCATTTATTTTGCAGGTATTTGCACTAGAAAGTATTTTTCCAGTACAGATTGTGAGGAAAAATGTTTAAACATTTAGTCTGTAATGCACACAAACTAATATCTACGCCTTCGTAACATATTTAACATCTAAACGTCTAATTACTATAAATGCATGCTTTACTATTTTTGATGTTTTATTTATAATACATAGAAAAGTTTTTTTATATCAAAGTAATTATTTGCCTAACACCAGATGAACAAAGACATCTCTCCCTGTTTTATTGCTGCATGATTCGCTGTGGAAAGCGGAGCTTTACAGTCCTTTTCCTTCTGCTTTGGAAGTGACCACTTCACGTAATATATGGTATTTTCTTTGCCACATGCTGCAAATTTGAACCCAGACAGCATGTGATCCTCAGACAGGAAAGTGTTTCCTCATCTTGTAAGATGTCCTGTCTGAAGGATCAGCGTGGCGAGGTCACCCAGACGCAGAGAGAGAAAGCAAATATCTGTTTTATGATGCTTCTGAGCCCAGAGGAGATTCTTCCTTATTGTTTCAGTTTTTTCATTCATTAAACTAAACTTGTCTGCTTTATATCATCTAGATTTTCTTTTATTGATGCATTTTTATGACTCTTTCCAGTGCTTTTTATTTTATTATGTCATTTTTTTTCTGCCTTCACTGGTTTCCTCTCCCCTTTTTTCAGTCTCCTCTCCCTCTATCTCTGCCTCGGCGCTGGTGTTTTTCTGAAACATAACAAGGTCTGGAGCTGCGGTGCGTGTGCATGGATGCTCTGGCTGCACTGAGGTGGCTTCTTGTGTGGTCCCCCGGCAAACTTTATGATTTATTCAGCTAAAGGCAGAGGAGCACGACCCCCAGTGACCACAGAGAGAGAGCTGCACGTGGGTTTAATGATTTCACCACAAAAATGTCTGCTATGGCTGGGTCTGCGAGGAGCGAAGAGCCCCCCCACTGGATGGATGAGGAGCTGGGGGGCTGAAAAGAGAGCCTGGCTGACCGGCCTAAGTCAATACAAATCTTACCGCTGCATCTGTAGATGCAGGGATCAGGATGGAGGACAGAAAGCTACATCCGTTGGCTTGATGCAAATGTTTTGAACTCTTGCCTTTCAGCTAATCCTAAGTGTTTCCTCAGGTTGTATTTTTCTTCATTAAGCATTCTTTTTTCTCTCTCCCTATCCATGATGTATTGTTGAAATGTGGACACATAAAATGATGTAATGAAGCTTTCATGACCAGAGAGATGGAGATGGGGGGGTAATAACTGGCGGTGTGGATGGGGGAGGCGGCGGAGGTATTTGGCATATTTTCTGTCGCTGCTGTCCAGGTCTGCTGGCCAAAGAGTGTGACTGCTGAGGGTTTGGATCTGGACGCGATGCTTGGTCCAGCTTTTCTCTCTGTCTGTTTGGCTACAACTCCACAGAGCAAGATGATGTCATTCACAGGGATTTGTGAACATTTGTGATAAAGAAAGGAAATCACAAGGGCGAGCCCTGTAACATGAACAGACCAAAAAGCTTCAACGTTGCTTTCTATTAGCTCAGATTGAGGTGGTCAGTCATTATGGCTCACAGTGTTTATCAGGAGTTCAGAAAATGTTTATTTATTTAATCTTTAATTTATTTAAAGTGTTAGTTTTAAGGGTCCTGGGAATGACTATTTCCCAATGGATTTGTAGTAAGTTTTCATCAAAGCCTATTTTCCATCAGCAGTTCTTGCAAATGGCAATTTACAAAGACCTAAATAATACCTTCAAAAAAGTCTTAAGCTTTCTCATGGTGACTTTTCCACTTTTAAAAAGGCATTATGTCATTTATTAATAAATGCAAACCTATTAAAGGGAAAGTATAATGTATTTTCCAGGAAGATAGTTCTATTTTATAGCACAATCATGAAACTATGTTACCCCCAGTTGTTATAAAAATACTACATATATCAAATTTGACTGAAAAGTAATGTGACTTTCTAATTTAACTCCTTGAATTTGTGCCTCTGTCACTTTAAAAACTCCTGCTCTTTCTGAAACTCCACCTTCAGAAAGTCATATGTTAACAATGGAAGTAGCTGGTTTAGGTGAAGATCCATCAGGTGTTTGCTAATTGCTGCTGGCTAGTCTGTAGGAGCTGAGTGGGGCAGCAAAAGTGGGAGAGGGCTGCTCTGTAAGACAGAAGCTCGGTAAATTGTAAACTGCAGCTCCAAGGAGGAGCTTCACCTTGAAGGCGGAGCTAGGTCCACCCTGGCGTTTTGCACAGCTAAATGGTTGCCATGGAGATTAAAGTATTTATCAAATATAAAACAATCAAAGCAACACTCCAGGTATGTTTCTGATGAGGTAATTACATTATAACACCTTGTTATATTGTAAAACTAAAAAGAAAAAAGATTTTTTGCATAATACTGCCCCTTTAAACTCAAAAGAACTCTGAATATGAGATAAGTCAGCGGTTTCTGCTTGCAGGAAACAAATAAACATTGACAATAGAAGACTAAAGACACCATAAAAGTAGCATAAAATAAGTTGAAAACCACATAAATGAAAAGCTGTACAGCAAAACAAATGCATGCTGCTGCTGCCAGGCACCAGACAGGCCTTTTATGTATGACAGGCTGAAACTCCTGAGTAATGTTGGTGTCTTTAGCTGCTGGAGGTTTCTGAACCAGCTACATGCATTCCTTCCCGTCTGATGTCCGGTTAGTGTACAGGCTTCATGCTCAACAGGAAATCACGGCACTGTCAAACTTGCACACGACACAACTATGATTAAACTCATCAAAAGCGGTGATGATTGGGACTGCAGAGGAGAGGGAAAGCACCTGGGTGCATGGGAGCAATCACTGTGTGCATAGTTATGAGGAAACAGATCACAATCAGTCCAAAACATGGATAAACCTCAGACCTGGATTCCCAAGAGTGTGTACAATTATCGGTCAGCTACTAGCATGCAGAATCTTTATGCAACTTAATGAGAAATAGAAATTCTCCCATCTCACTTGTTTAGTTGTATCTGCTAAAATGAAAATAATACCTTAATACAGAATTGTCTCCATAATTATATAGCTCATGTGCATTTTGACCATGTTAACATTTTATGCATATTCTCCATATTCTTGTGAGCAGAAGAAGTATCGGTACTTATTGTTCTGCTAATGCTTCCATTAGCAGATTATTTCACTTATAACCAGACATTTGTCCCATTTTATAAGGGAACATGCATAACACTTCTAACCCATGTTATAAATAAATAATACACCATTGGAACAAGTAGTTGTTTAAATCTATAGGAAGGAATTGTTGACTTAAACTAAACTCCTATATCTTCCTAAAAATTACTTTGAGGTTAGTTTCGTCTTGTTTCAAGTGTGCTAAGATATTTGCACTAGAATCTAGACCAGAAAATACTTTACAAGATTTTGTGGTTTTGCATTGAAGATATGCAAGTTTCTAAAATATCAAAACATTTTGGAAAAACAATCTTAAATGTTGATGGAACAGCAAAGTCTGTTATATATCCTAGTTGACACGGTCATTTGAATAATCTGTAAAGTTTATGGGTCTCAATGCGGTACAAGAGTTTCCTGCCTGTCCTCCAGTTCGTTAGCTCGGTCAATGACTGTCCGGTCAGCTAATATACTTTCCCTGAGGATGTAGAGCATTGTGCACTATAACCTTCTGTCCCAAATTTTCCCCAAAATTCACATAATTTTTGGGAGGATTCCTCCTCATCTTTGCACTGATTACCTGTACAAACCTGAATTTCATTTTCCTACTGAACTGTACAGAAGCTGATGTGTGGCAGTATCACTTACATCACGGCAGGTTTCTGTCTGCGTCTGCATGACTGTCTCCTGAGTGCCTCTGTATGTGTGTCAGAGAGTGAAACCATATCAAACCAGTCATCATTACTAGCTCATTCCATTACCCCAGGAGGGATTACACAACGGTCAGTGCACAGTGGGTGTGACACAAGTCTCTCTGTCAACCTCAGGCTCAGGGTGCGCAGTGAGTAATGATTCCACCCAGCACAACCCAAACCCACACCCACGGCCCGACAACATGTGTGTGCTCACCGTGTCTGGAATGATAACCCCTCTCAACCCTCGTCTGGCCAGCAACAGGAACTAATATTTGACTTTGATCCCCCAAAATCCCTTTGACAAAACTTATTAAAAGGCCAACAATGTTAGATTTAATCACTTCAAGCATCCTGTTGCTCCACAGCTGAACACGTCAACGTGGATGTCAGCCTCTCGATGCCTTGCAAAAAGTATCCCTATCTGACTATCTTTGTCAAATTTTGCTGCATTGCAGCGGAAAACATGTTCATGTGATTTGTTTGGATTTAGTTTGAGACTCAAGCGGCACTGCAACTTTTAGATTAATCTCCGTTCCAATGCACCTGAACCAAAAGGCTGAATTCCCACATGAATCCCCCTCTCAGCTCCTTCAGACTAGCCAGCAGCAATTAGCAAGCACCTGGTGGAACTGTACATCTCATCCTCAGTGCAACTCTGATAAAAACTTTGTTAAAGGGTTAATAGAAGAGCGATGTGATGACTTTCTGAAGGTGGAATTTCAGAAAGAGGAGGAGTTTTCATAATTTGAAGTTGTTAAATTATTATACTAAATACAGGCTATCTCAGGAAGGAAACCAACACCTCAAGTTTGGAAACAAGTTCATCTGCAGCAGCAGCTGATTTTCTGTCACAACGTGACCAACTATGAGCAGAGAAAAACGTTCAATATATGTAGTTTTTATATATTACAAAACTTGTAGAACCAAGTTTTGTGTATATAAAACTACAAAACTACATTATTTTACTGGCAAAATAATGTTGAAAACCAACTATACTTTTTTGCACTTTACAGTTATGCTCTACTTTGTGTTTGTCTAACTTTAGAAAGATGCTGCAGGAGACAGATACCACCATGCAAAGAAAACACTAACCTAAAATATCCAGGTGTAATGAAGACAATAATCAGCTCCCAGTGGATTTTGTGCTGACATGTTAATTAGCTTTTCGAATGAATGATGCAGTAAATCCACATCCAGGAACCTTGTTAAACAATTACAGCAGACTGTCTGAGTTCACAGCTTCACAATTCTAGGTTCTTGTAAAGTTAGGAGGAAAATTAGGGAGTTCCACCATCCACATTGGAAACTTGAGGGGAAAATGTGGTACGGATGTACATCCAGGCAATGAGAGCGCTTTTTGTTTGTCTTGTCTCTTTCCTCTGTCTCACCTCTTGTCATTCTGGTTTCCTCCTCCCTCCTCTTTGCTTCCTCCTGCTCTTTGGAAGGATTTGGTAATCCCACTTGGATCCAAGTGTGACATATCCACCCGTTCCTGCTCCCTTGCTCTTCCGTTCTTATCCCCCTCCCTTACGTCTTTGGCGCCCGGTCACTCTTTAGAGGACCGTTTGCTTTGGGCCCGGTCAGCAACCACGTAGCGCAGGACTCGAGCCTCAGCGGCGGGGAACCGACTCTTATTAATTATTGCAGTGCAGTTGAGTCATAAAGAGAGAGAGAGAGATGGTGACAAGCATTCTCTGCTATTTTTGGCCCCTGACATTGGCCCCATAAGCCACTTTGCTCTCCTCTCCCCGCTTCTCCCAGACCCTCTGATCTCTGGACCTCCTCAACAGATGAAACGATGACTCCGAGGAGGGCCCGAACTCTGGACCCGGTCCCGTGTCCGGTGGCCTGGTGTGAACAGCTGTCTGTTTTGGTTTGTGTCATACGTGCAAACATTCCCACACCGTGTTTGAGTTTGAGGCCTGTCTCAACAGGTCCTCAGTGTCCTGTGAGTTATGGCGAACATTAATGTGCTGCCTTACACATTATTTGAGCACATGCTGCCAAAACAGAGTGTTTTCCTAAAGTATGGGTCAATTGACTGTGTAATGTTTGAACAGCTGTGTTGAGCAGTTAGCAGCAGAGGCAGGGAAATTCGCTATACATGAAGGTTTTATAATGAGAAGGGGACCATTTGGTCAGTCAATACAACATCTTACTCTTTGTGGTGTAGCTTATCCTAACTTAATGTTTTTATTCCATAGCAAAGGTTACATTTCAAGGGATCAACTGTAAAATAATAACGTCTAACATTTCACAAAGACACTTGCATGTAGGAAACTGAAACAACTGCACTCACCCATTTAAAGCCACTAAAGTATGACCCAAATTAGACTATGAGCTAGTGTTGTAATGACTAGCTATGGCCCCAATCTTACCCCTCTCAAGTTTTAAATAGGGACCCATTTGCTGCAGCATCAGTGGTGTAGGTAGCAGAGCAGCGAGCCAACCATCCACTCTCAGCCAGAGAAATCTATCATTACTGGTGTAATAAAGGGATTGGACTACTTTCTGTCTTACAACTGAAAGCAAAATGAATGCTTCCACACAGAGTGATAATCATGAAGGGCTACCAAAGCTGAGATTGCACAAAAGTTACTGTTGCTTTCTTTTTGTGAGTTTTTCTCTGTGGTCTTTGAGGGTGTATTGTTGTTAGGTAGCACTGACAGAAAAGAAAGTAAAGGAAGAGCAGATTAGAGCTGCATCCAGGTGAAAACCCAAGAATACTTCAGCTGGTTGACTTGGAGTGTGACCCAGACAAGCTGTAAGACTTTAAAGGGGCAGTATTGTGTATTTTCCAGGCACATAGCACCACTTTATATCAAGTAACTGTGTTACCTCCAGTTCTTATAAAAGTGCTATTTATATTAAATATGACTTTTTTTAAAAATTTGACATCGTAATTTTTCACCTTGAAATTGGGCCTCTGTCATTCTTCCTTCTGAAAGTCATCATAGCATTGCTCCTCTATTAAAACTTTGTTTTTTCCAGCTTTTCACTGAGAAGTATGATGAGCTCAGCAGCTGCACAGTTCCACCAGGTGTTTGCTAATTGTTTTTGACTAGTCTGAAGGAGCCGAGTGGGGGAAGCGCGCCTCAGTGAGGCGGAAAGCTGGAGGCCTGGAAGCTGCAGCTCTGAGGAGGAGCTGCGTCTGGAAGGCGGGGCTAAGTCCAATCAGGCGATTTGAACAGGTAAATGGTTGCCATGGAGATTAAAGGATTTCTCAAGCATGCATGAAATAATCAAGGCAATACTCCAGGTTTGTTTCAGATAAAGAAATAACATTAAAACACGACGCCCCTTTAAATAGACCAGCTACCTGCAATGCTTAGTCTTCTTAAGGCCTCATTCACATCAGACTCCGGACTTCGGACTCCATGACCTCCACTGGTATTCAGAGTCCTGATGTTGCTGTTTTCTCATTGCTTGTAAAATCCAGTATTTTGACAGAATTTACTCTCATCTGCTTCATCTTGATGGACCTCACTTTGCTCACTGGTGTCGTGGTGTGAAGTCATTTAGAAACAGGAGGGAGCCATCCCCAAACTGTTTCCACAAGTTAGGAACAGGAAATCAAAAAGCCTCATGATAATAATCTCGACACCAAAACATTACACTTTTACAAACCAAGTGTCATTCTTCTGCCTCGGTTTGGCAGGAACTGAGAACTTGGCATGCAGCTTCCACCCAGCTCTCCAAACCGCTTTTCAGTTAACCTGACAGTTTGGATGTCTGAAGTTTTTGACGGCAGAAAGTTTGAATCCTGATAATTATTGCAATTTAACTGTATGTTGTATCACAACATCAAAGTACTGTTTGTGTACTGTTTAGCCTGACAATATTTGGTAGGATGAAGTGCTAATTATATGTTGGGCCAGTAAAATGATCTTAAACTGTCCTTAATTCTCACTGATATACAGTTAAAACCAGATATTTACATACACAAAATCAAAAACTTTTCTTGTTTTAGTTTAGTTAGAAATACCAAAATGATTTATATTTGCTAACTACAAAAAAGCCTAATTAGGATATTTTGTAGAGAATTTTGTTTTGCAACTTTCCTCAAATTTAGTTTACATTTATTTGGTCAGTATCAGTTATAACTGTACCAGTAATATGTCCAAGCACCTACTTGGACATATTACTACGGTCAGAACTTTAGCAAATGATTAATTATGTAGGCTTTAATTTTAACTGAATTAGTTGCATTTTGTGGTAACACTTTATTTGAAGGGGGGTGAATAAGACTGACGTGACACTTTCATAAACATGACATAACACCTGTCATGAACATGAATAAGCCTTCATGAATATTTATGACTATTGTCATAAAGCGTCATTCGGTAAATTATGACACTTTTAATACAAAGTTGACATTATTCAAAATGTCTTTGTTGTGACAACTTGACATTAACCAAGAAATCATTACTGATATAAATTTGTTATAAAAGTATTACTGATTGCACTTTAAAAATCAGGTAACTTTGTTATTAAAGGAAAAGTTTAAACAGGAATGATTTCCTGGTTAATGTCAAGTTGTCATAATAAAGACATTTTGAATAATGTCAACCTTGTATTAAAAGTGTCATAATTTACTGAATGACGCTTTATGACAACAGTCATAAATATTCATGAAGGCTTATTCATGTTCATGACAGGTGTTATGTCATGTTTATGACAGTGTTATGACAGTTGTATTCAACCCCCTTCAAATAAAGTGTTACCCATTTTGTTCTGGGAAATTGTCCCAAGACTGAAATTTCTCGTTGTGTTTCTGGTATCAGAAGTTCCTGAAATACTTAAAAGCTGAATGGGAATAATAGCACTTTGGATTATTGTCCAAAGTGCTATTTGGACAAGAGTCTTGTATTTATTAAAAAATATAGTAGCAAAAAGTGGTTTTGACTTGAAATTATTGCTTATTTTGTAGATATATGGTTTTTGATTAATTACCCTGCAATTAACTTGATTATTAAAGAAATTACCGAGTCCCACCACTACTTTAAATGTGCTGTTAATTATGATGTATTTCTGCAAACAGCAAGTTTGTTCTCAGCTGTTTTGTGTTAGTCAAGATTCTGCTGAACTTTTGTTTTTGTTGAAAGAAACTTCCCTCCAGACATCCTAAGACAGAAAACTTTCTACCAACTGAACTTCACATTGTTTTAGAATTAGGATTGCATTGGATTATGATTACGATTGTCTAAATAATTTAGTTATGTATTTCTGTATATAAACTCCATCTGTTTGTCTTGTAAAGTGCCTTGAGACGACATTTAGTTGTGAATTAACACTACATCAACAAATGGTCGATGGTTTATTGTAGAGCTTTGTGCTTTTTTCTGTTATAAAACATCATTGACGCATGTTTTTTAAATTCTAAATCAGAGTTTAGGTCAGCCACTGTGTTGGAAATCACTTATTGTTGTGTGGTCTTCCACCCATTTTCCATTGTGTGGTCAAGGGAATTGAGAAAGCCTCATATAGCACTCCATCCTGCCCAGTCAACACACTAAACTGGTGGGGGTGGGGGCTTCTGTCAGCAACCAACAGTCATTTGAAGATGAGGTTTGTGGCTAGTTTCCACCCGCAGTGCCAAGCTGCCTCTGATTAGACCTGGGGATCTAATTTGAGTAAGGAGCCATGCGAGTGGGTTTGGGGTGTGCTTTAAGAGTCTGAGCAGAGGAGAAATCCTCACCGGGGCTTCAACAGAGGAGGGCAGAGGATCCTGTCAGAGCAGCACAATTCAGTATATTTTTACTCAAGTAGGAGTAAAAAAGCATCTGGTAAAAAGTCTGCTCAAGTACTGAGTAACTGATCAAATGATCAATCATTTAATGTTTTAAAATTAAATAATCAGCTGGACTAAAATATAAAGTGGAAATTTTGGCATTTGAAGGACGAAAATGACAAAAATTCATAAAAGTAACAAAACATAAAATCAGGAAAAGTAATTTTTTTCTAAATAAGTTTATTTCATTAAAAAACTTATGAAACTTTAACCAAAAACTTTGGTTTTTGGTTAAATTTTTGGTTAAATTTTTGAATTTAACCAAAAATTCAGCAGACAGAGACAGGTGTGTCTCTGTCTGCTGAATTTTTGTTTTTCCTTCAGTAGGTAGAAAATCCAGACATTTCACTCAAATAAGACTAGCAATACTTCACAATAAAATTACTCAAGTAAAAGTAAAAAGTACAGTGGAGAAAAATGTACTGAAAGTACAGTGTTCAAAAAAGTCACTCAACTAAATGTAACTAAGTAAATGTGACTAGTTACTACTCATCTCTGGGCTTCAAGCACAAGTACTTGAGTTTCTCTCACGAAATGCATCACGAAACACATTCCAAAAACTTCGAGCAATATGCCCCCTGTACACACTCGTACACGTATAAAGCTTCTGCTGATCCCTGTAATCACAGCGCTGCTTGACCTGGTGACCTACGTGATGCAGCTCTGCGCACCGTGTCACCTCCCTCAGTGTTCTGGCTCCAGTCTGGGTCATGCATTGTCAGGAATGTTGATGAAAAATGACAGGCCATTATTACATGCTGTCCCCTCCTCCCTTTCCGACCGCCTCCGCCTTAATAGAGTGATACTTTTGAAAAATGATCAAGCCAAGTAGCTGCTTAAAAAAAAAAAAAATCTATTTGCAAGCCCCATTTATGAGGAGCAATTTATTACACATTTTACACAAGGTTTAGCTGCCATTTCCTCTTTTTTCCCCTTCGTCCCACTCCGTTAGGTTCTGACGGACTCAGGTTTCTCTGTTGAGGTCATTGTAGTGCTAATGTTCTGCAGGGCAAGGAACAAAGCACAAAGCATGTAAGAGAGGGCTGGGTTCCTGAGGGAGGAGATGAAGCAGCTGCAGGCAACGGGTGTTAAGGTTTCGGTTACCTGTTCATTGCCCAAACGATCTGAATCTACAACCCACAGCTCAGGACTACCTGGGTGGGCCCTGCTACTCCTCAAGAAATCTTATAGTGTGGACACAAGCAGAGAGAGAGACACACACACACAGCAGCAGCTAAATGATTATCACACACTCGGATGTGATGAGCCCACACATCTCAAGGCTCCACTGACCCATATCTGCTGCGCACAACTCCCAGGGTATTGGGTGGATGTCAGGAGGTGTGGTGGCTGTCAGCGGTGGCTGACCCTGCACCAGTTCTCTCATATCTCCTGTCACACATCACTGCTCAGGAAGCACTTTCCTTTCTCTTCTGGCCTCTGCACACTTCATCATGCTGTCTGACTGCAGCGAGGCTCTAACCACACACCGCCGACCCGCGTGAGGCCGTGTTTATGTGTGTGTGTGTGTGTGTGTGTGTGTGTGTGTGTGTGTGTGTGTGTTTTAAGCAGGATTAGGGCTACGTGGAAGGTTTAGTTTGTGATTACTAAAACTTTCTTTTATTTTTTGCATTAATAACAGCAAATATGTATATTTACCATTTGAATATTATTCATTTATCCTTTTTGTGAACAAACTAAGAAATCATTTTATTTGTCTGCTGCAAGCTAAACACGTGAAGCGCAGCTCGCCGTCCACTTGGACAGAGGTCAGGAACGTGGGTCAGGATTGCGATGTCCCTCTCGTGCACCTTATAAAGAATTCTGTTTCTTTATAAAAACATATATTTTAGAAAAACCCTACACTGAAGCACTCTTATTGGTCACCATGTAAGTGTTTGTCTTATTTAAAGGAACTCTGCGTTTCTCATTGAGAGCTGAGGATCTTACCGTGAACAAAGCTCCTAGCAGTTTGACCTTTGGGGCATTTCGTCTCATGTCTCAAGTGTGGTTCTGCTTATTAAAAGAGTTTAAAGAGATGAATACTTTGTCACTTTTTTAAAACAACTTTCAGAGTAAAACAATTATGTTGGTAATAATTTCACACTTATTAAAAATCAAAAGGTCTAATAAACAAATTTGTATCATTCTTAAAGTTGGGGGGCACAAAAAAGCAAAACGGCACACAAACGGCCCTCGGGCCACACTTTGGACTCCCCTGACACATAACCCATTCAGATCTCCTGTCCCTATCAACAAATGGCTTGGCTGACAAGTCATATATATGTATATATGTACATATGTGTAATGTTATTTTCTTGGCTCGAGTGGTCTTTTTTTGACAGTAAGTGGACAAACAAAGAGGGGCTGTAAGGGGGAAGACATTTAGCAAAGGTCAAAAGGTCGAGACTTGACCTGAACCTGTGATGGCGGCGTCGAGGACTAAGGCCTCTGTATGTGGATTTTGCGCTTTGCCCCTGCGCCACTGCTGCACCACACATTTATATTTAAATGCGTCTCTCCCAGAATTACCTGACATGAACATCATGCTTGTTTTTAAATGTTTTTTTGTAATGTTGTGTGTGTGTGTGTGGTGTGTGTGGTGTGTTTTGAAGTGACAGGCTTTGTGGCCGACGGCAGACTCCTGACATTAAACACAGACGGCATTCCTCAGTCTCACTCTGGACGTTTCCATTCATCCCCCTGTTGATGTTGCACTTGATCACCGTCCAGCATCGAACACGTGGAGCGCGGCTCGCCGTCCTCTTGGACACAGGTCAGGAACGTGGGTCAGGATCACGATGTCCCTCTCATGCACCTTCCTCTTTCAGCAACGAGACGTAAACAGCTTGAAGAGTATTTCACTGCGCCGCTTCCTGCTGCTATGTGTGTGGCGGCCTGCGTACGTCAGCTGATGAGACTTAAAGCGAGTCTGTTTTGGCCTGTTGTAAATACTCAGACACTGAATGGAAGCAGCCAAATTACCAAGGACTGTTTTGATTTAACTGTCAGAGTGTGGGGTGGCAGATCTTTCTGAAATTGATGATGATATGAAGCTGACGGTGACATGAAAATCATTTTTGGACAGCGATGGTTTCTGGATGCCACACTGCAACACATTGTGTTGCAATGTGTTTTCCATGTAGAGTTATGATTTTAAAATGAGCCAGAGAAGGTCAGACAGTAAAAAGATGTTTATCTTAAATATAATGGATTCTAAGCTTCATTGGATTGTTTCTCTTTCTCAACGAACCTTAGAGAATCAATTACTTGTGGAGTTCCACAAGGATCTAGTCTGGGATCATTTTTTAGTTTAACATTTTGCTTTTATGTTTGTTGGTCAGTAAAGGTCAACAGTTCTGCTTTAATAGAAAACATTGTTTCATTGTCTCACTGCAGTCAAAACCTGTTTATTTTGTTTTTTTGAACATTAGTCAACATCACACACTGCAAAAACACAAAATACTTTTGGTCTAGTTAGTTTTGTTCTTGAAATAGAACAAAACTAACTTATAAGTAACTTTTCAGCAAGATATAAGAGATTACTTTATGTTACTAATTCCTTAATATTTATGAAAAAGTAGTTTCACTGGCAGATTATTTCATTTAAAATGTGAAAACAATCTTGTTACAAAATAATCTGACAGTGGAAGTAATAGTTTTTTAAATCAAAATTAATGAATTAGTGACTTAAAACAGACTTCTATATCTTGTTGAAAAGTTACTTGTACATCAGTTTCATCTTATTTCAACTGTACTAAGATATTTGCAGTAGAAACTAGACATAAAATACTTGGTAAGATTTTGTGTTTTTCCAGTGCACTTGTTTCTTTAATGTTATGTAAATGCATTTGAACGTGTTTCCCCTTTACATCTAATCTTTGGTGAAAATAAGTGTAATACAGAAATGATTGAGAACAAAAATCACCGAGAGCCAAATATTTTATGTTCCTAGCAAAGATTTGGAACTAATTCAGACACGAATCTGATTGTTTCCAAAGCGTCTGCAGGCATTTCGGATTTTATCTGGCTTTTATTTCAATCAATGTGAGACATGCGTCATAATTCTGCACCAGAAGACAACAGATGCGGTAAATCAGGATGTAAACAATGGCTAAAAATTATAATTATGGAATTATGAAAGACGTCTGTGTCATAAAACAATCAGAAAACTACAGGCTCTGTCTTCACATCCAAACAGACCTCCCTGCAGAAATGCTCCACAAAAAGCCATTGCTATTAGTTATCCTTTCTTTTTATTAGCTTCCTTCGTCTTGTTATGATCTCTACTGTCGGGTCTTTTTGCTGAATAAACTTTAAAATCAATCCATAAACGACTCCATCCATTATAACTTCTGTAAACAGTGCGCTGCTGTGTGACGTCTATGTTCTTCTTCTGCTCATGCGGATCACTTTGGGAGCATAAATCCTTCAAACAGAAGAGTGATTGCAAGAGGATGAATGACCACGCAAAAAAAAAAATCTGATTTCAGCTAAAAATTGGAAATTAATGTCAGAGTTTTAGACTCAGAAGGCCCTTGAAGTTTCTGGAGTGTGTTTGTAGCTGGACAAAGGCAAAGCAAAGATGGAAACTAAATAGAGAGCACGACTCCGTGACCCAGAGGTCTTCGGCATTAGATGATCTGCTATAAGCACAACTGATATCCTGTCAGTAATGATGGGGCCTAATGTTGGGAGAAACAAAAGCAGAGGGAGCTGCAGGAAAAATAGCAAACCTGCTGAGAACTCCCTTATGTTTTTTCTCATCTGAGTGCCAAATTAGGGCGAGGAGGGGGTGAGGTGAGTGAAAGAGAGAGTGCAGATGGACCACACTGGCTGACTGGTTGGACTAATGTGGACGTTTTCTCTCCAGGGTCAGATATTTACTCTTAATTAGCTGGAGGAATGCGATGCATGAGAGCGGAACAGATACGTTACCGTTTTGGCCGGAATTTCCTTCCCTTCCGTGGCATGTGCTCCTTTAACCTGATTAGGTATGGCACTTATCAGGGAAGATGAAAGCGCTCAGGAGATCGGCGATGCATTGCTGGACACCCCAACTCACTTCACCCCTCATTTCCAGCGCGGCCCTGCTGATGGCCATTACTGTGTGGTGATACAACCTGAAACAGTCAAACCGCCACTCTGACCTCAGTCTGGCACCTTTTTTGGAACCAGATCAAAAAATAGTTTGATGAAGCTATGACGCTAGACTGGAATATAAAGTTGGGTATCAGAGCAGGTTTTGTGGTCACGGTTGATTTTAGGCCAGTCCTCCTCCTAATGAAGGATTGTATGGATTTAATGGCAGATGAGGCGAGTTGATACTGCCAGTTTGGTGTGGTTCGGCTTTGATCGGACACATTTGTGAGTTTCCAAACAAAAAAAAAAAGCCATCTTGACTTTTACTGTGGGATATTTTTCCTTCATCCATCATGTATAAGAAGATTTGGTTCCAGTTCACAAAGATATGTGTGTTGGCACAATAAAAAATTATTCAGTTTATGCATTATTTTTCAGATTTCTTCCCTCTTAGTGATTTATTTAGTTTTACCTTGTCTGGTTAGCTTTTTCATGTTTGGCGACATCACCAAAGTGTTTTATTGGAATTTGTGTGATAGACTGACAGTCTGAGAGGAAAAATAAAGTTAACAGCAAATAACGCAAACTGGAGAATAGCAGAAGAAAAAAACAGCAGAATGAGGAAAAGTGGTCAGTTTGTCCTCCAACAGCCTAAACCTAAAGCAGCATAACTACAAAGAAAGTTCAGATAATTTACTGAAGGATTTAATTTACTGAATTTACTGAAGTCAACCCAGAACACTGACTTCAGTAATTCACAAATGATTTTCACAAATAATTTGTGAAAAACTTGAGCTCCTCTGCCTTCTCCCAGTGCCACTGTTGCTGAAATGCACCGCTTCCAACCAAAAACATCCAGTCAGAACCTGGAGGAGGGTCTTAGCGCAGCCAATCAATCTCGTGTGCGTGCTGCTCAATGTGCTCATGGCAGAGAAACAACTTACTGTTACAGGAAAACTGATTATCGTCTGCTGAAAATTCATGGAAGAATTCGCAGCATAACAGATTGAGAGGGGACGAGCACCACATACACAAGTAAGATTGACAGGACTAATTGGTAATTTAGTTTGTTGTTTCAAGTTAGCACTGGGAGCACTGGGAGAAGGCAGAGAAGCTCATCTTTTTGCAGATCATGTCTCATAAACTGTCACAACACTGTGACATTTTCAAACAATGTGAAAACAAATGAAAGTTTATATTAGTTCCATTCTGCAGCTTTAATTCCCCAACCAGGTGCTTGTTGCTGAGCTCCAGGTGTAGCTCCAGGAGACGGCCTCAGTCTCTCTACTCTGGACAAAGTTCTCCATCAATTATCTGCTTCTGCCCACCTTCCAAACACATGCATGCTGTGTTAGCTACCAAATCTAAACGCTCCTTTGGTGTTTCTGTGAGCATGAATGATTTGTTTCTGTGTGTTTCTGTCCATGATGCAGCAACAGCCCAGTGAGCGCCTTCTGCCTCTACCCTAATAACTGGTGGAATCGACTTCTGCTTATTGAAGCATGAGTTATATTATGTGAATGTGAACTCCATTCAGTGCAACCACAATCAAACCTTAATGTGTGTAGGGAGAAAGAGCTAAGCTTCGTTTCATGGAAGGACATGGTGGTCTTCCTATTGTGGGTACCACATTCCGGCTAAACAGATATTATTAAGAAAACCTCAAGACAAACAGAATCAATCACCTGCTGTCACACAAATCACCACTGAGGTGGAACTGCGTAACCATCAATCTTATCAGGAATCAATTTTTCAAGAAATAAAAGACGACTGTTCGATTTAAACGATTTAGTCTCTGTCTTTCCTCCATCTCTGATCGTCTGATCAAAGAACAGCAATGATGCAACATTTCCCCGCTGCTGCCATATGGCATATGAGAGCTATCACTTCTGATTGCTAGACCCACTTCTGCTTGTGGCCAGGGGCACATCTGCGTACCGTCTGTGGTGGTCTCTGCCTCTGTCAGTGGGCTTCATTTGAGTGCACGTCTCTGCGCACGTGAAGCAGACAAATACGCTCACAGAGCACAAACATGCTCACCAACAGTCGCAGGTGGGCCGACTGTATGATAGAAACAACATCACTGTCGATGCTTAATGAGCGAACTCTGTCCAGCATGTATTCCCAGACATGGAACACACTTCCTGCGCCTAATGTTCAAGCAGGACATGGTGCCTCAAAGCTAATAGTTAATGTGTAATCCCTTTACGGTAAATGACAATGAGGTAATACCCCTAATTTTCATTTTATACCCCACACAGAGCATGTTCCTGCTTTTACTGCTGCTTTCCTTCCTAAATACACACAGACACAGGCTGATAGACTGTATTTGCTCAGGAGTTACTGGAAGAGGCCACAGTGAAGTCTGGAAACAGAAGGACATCCAGGCTCAGTGCCTCCAGGCCCAGTGGTTCCACTGATTTGACCTAAAAAGAACCAAAGAGTCCCTATCATCAAGTCAATGCGTCTGCGCGTGAGAGCAGCATGTGTGTGGGCATGGATGTGCGTGTGTGTGTGGACACCACCTGACCACACACACAGTTGCATAAAGCATTATCATTTGCACATTAAACCCCTGCTAAAACGCTCCAGAAAAAGTTAGAGCCAAAATCTGTTTTGAGTCTGTCTTCACCTTCTTTCTTTAATCCCACATTAGACGGCCAACATCAGCGGCCTGTCAGACCTGTGTGTGTGTGTGTGTGTGTGTGCGTGTATGTGTGTGTGTGTGTGTGTGTGTGTGTGTGTGTGTGTGTGTGTGTGTGTATGGAAAGATGAAAGTCAGCATGCATCTTGTGACAGACGGAGAGATTAACCTCAGTCCAAAGTCCATCAATCCTGCTCTACTGTCAGGCTATGACTTTCCGTTAGTTTGGCCATTGATTAATCCCTTGATGTTTTTAATTTAAATGGTATGTTTTAGACCGAAACAATGCAACATAATTGATGACATTCATTACAGCTTAGAAGATACAAGTGATGCTTAGCCAGCAAACTGTCGTATGACGTGGAAAACACATAAAATATTTCAGGTATTGTAAAATCTATCAAGTAAAAACATTTGACTCTTCCTTAAAAATATTGTCAGTTCATACTATGATGTGCAGGACAGACTTGACAGAATGGACTCAAAGTAATTATTGCAAACTTCCAAGGCAAGAAACAACACATGTTTTCACACACAAACACACACACATGCATGCACGCACACACACACAGGAGTTTGGATTCAGGTGTTTACAGATACACTCTATCTTGGGCTGCGGTTTCCGCTAAGCGCATCTTGTACTAATTAGTACTTTTCTGTGATGTTGTTGTTATATATGCATATGATGGTCGCTGTGGTTTCTCAGCTCTCGTTTTTTCTCTTCCTGCAGGTGTAGAATCAGATTTATAGGGTACTCTCTTGTATTCTGGCCATCCTTTTTCTCTCCTTTACTTCTCAACTTTCTTGTGTTGCACCTCTGGCCTGCGTGTGTGTGCACGTGTCTAAGGTGTATGAGCTTGAAATTTCACATGCATGAAGTACGCCAGTTGCTCAACTGGATGAGGACAAGTAGCTGTCACCTCATCGTACAAGATTCATGGGAAATGAACGGAAGGGACATTTCTAAATTAACATGTAAAGCAAAATGGCTTCCTTTAAACCTTTCTGAATATAAAAACCTGGAAAACTGAGAATCTTCTGCTATGTTTTGGCAGAAATATTTTCTTAAACATGCTTTGAGTCTGTGCTTATCGTGGCGGTTGCCCAGTGTGGCATTAGAAAGTGGTGGGGCACCCAAAAACTAGAAAATAAAATATTTTATCTGTCAATTGTCCCTTGAACAAGTTTGGTACTACTTGTATGTCCCAAACTTAATGGACTAAGTTTCCCTTAGTTGCTGTTCAGTTTTGAAAGACTACATTACCGTTTTGTCCTTAGAAAACAATCATATAATTGCTTGCATTTTAATTGGTTGGAGTGCAGCACCTTTTCCTGCAAGAACCACAATGGTGTGCAGTTTTTATTTCAAAATATATTTGTCCTAGCTAGTTCTTCAGTAAGTACACAAAGGTGGGTAGAGTACTCAAAAATTGTTATCTAGTAACAGTTGTAATGTTCTTATATTTGTTTTATAAATTAGATAGGAACGAGGCGAGAGCCAGTTGCAAGCTTGTGTCTTGTCTATTGTTGTTATAGCAACTCCATGGCAACTGCCTACCAAGATGGCAGTCAGCGACAAAGTTCCCAGAAGTGATGTCACGTAGTCTGTCTGTTGCAGCTTCATGCAAATCACTGGATACAGGGGCAGGAAGTGCATAATGCAGGTTTGGAGGTTGTAGTGCAAAATAAAGACCATGTGCTATAAGGAAATATCATCTGCTTTATGTCTCAGTGATGCTGTTGACAAATGGACAGTTTTACATTACATAGTCTTTACTAAACACCAACACTTCTTTTTATTTAACTTTCCTTGGCAGCCATTCTTCTTATTGCCGGCCGTCAACACCACCATCCCTTTCCTTTTTTTCACGTGCCCAGTTCCTATTTATATTGGACTTTCTGGTGTTTCACATCCCCATCAAACGGGGTAACAATGCCAATACTGTAAGCTGCTTTCATTCATCAAACACACTGACATCAGCTGAGTGATAAATCCACTCCGCACTGTGTGGGTGGTATGCACTGTGTTCTCTGGGTGGTCATATTTGGGGAAATGTGAAGTCCAATAAAGATGTATTATTTGGAGGGTAATTTCATTCAGCCTTCTCCAGATGTACACAATGCCCAGTGATAAACAGTTGTTGCAACACTTTGCAGATATGTGGTCTCAACATTCTCCCCAAGTAAAAGTTTGAAATTTAATGAATTCCCTTGGAAGCAATTAACAAATTCCAGGTTTTTTAATCACAAACCAATGAAATGAAATTTGTTTTCTTTCGCAGGAACTGGTCAGTCTCATGCCAAAATGAATGAATTTTGCTTTACACATGCATTTGTATTGAAAACTTTCCTAATTCTTGGAGTTGCTGGATGTAAGAAGCAAGTGGATCAGAGTGACCTTATAAGAAAAGTGACTGACAGAAGGCAGCGGGTAAGAAAGAAAGGAGCGGATGAGTGTTTTGGCTTTTTGACCTCCAAACACAAGAAATCTCTTAAGTTCAAACTCCAGTGATTACACGCTGAGCTGGTATATAAAGCGGCGCTGCTCAACCTCTCTTCGTCATGTGCAAATGTGCCAAAGTTTACTGCTTCAGTATAAGATATATAAACCTGTATATAGATGTGTGTGTGTGTGTGTGTGTGTGTGTGTGTGTGTGTGTGTGTGTGTGTGTGTGTGTGTGTGTGTGTGTGTGTGTGTGCGTGTGTGTGTGTGTGTATGTACGTAGACACTCATTCCTGGAAGAACCCAGAAGGGGCGGGAAAGGGAAAGTAATTAGAGATGATATAGGACCAAAGAGAGGAAATTGATTAAAGAAAATGGCAGACCAGGAAGTACACGGGGGTCTTTGTTTCCCCTTCAATTACAGTGAAATGTTTCAGTGGTGTTTCTCTTTGAGCTGCACATGGCAGAGCTGGAGTGTGAGGGAAGTCAGGGGATCTCTTTGACGGAGGTTAAAGACTTTGACGTTGACAGATAGGTGGTCTTATAGACTCTGATACCCTCCATACCTTCTTATCTTGACTGTATTTATCAAAGTGGAGGCCATCATCTGTTGGTAGCTTGCAGTGGTGAACCCTTAAATAATAAAGTTTGTTGTAGGATTTTAAAAAGCAAACATGTTCATTTAAGGGAGTAACGTGAGTGTCTAATCCCCAGCTATGTTAGAAATGCGTGCTAAAAGGCTGTTGACATTTAGATAACAGGGACAAGGTCTTATCACTCTGAAATATTGAGCTTGAGATGCTGGAACATACAGTATCTGTGAAGAAATGCTGCAGAATCAAATATATTTGATTCTGCAGCATTTCTTTATATTTATACATTTCATATACCTCAGCTAATCTGGTACCAGATTAGCTGAGGTACTTTGAACATGGTATCACACTGAACACCAAATAAATGTACATTTTCTGTATGACACCAAAACTTTACTCCAGTTAATAAACAAAACCGTATCAACAAGAGTTTACGTTAGAATTTAGATTAAATGCGTCATCATTTATCAAATGTTTTCTGTCAGGTTCACATGCTCAAGAATATTCTGGAGTTTAATATGCATTGTGAATCATGATAAATAATCTTTGTTGGTGAACTGATTGAAACTTTGAATAGGAGTGTAATTTTGGCCCATTTATAAAATGTTTTTTCAGATTTTCAACTCCGACCTACAAAATTGCTTAGGACTAATGACAGATATCACAGAAACTGTATTCTACACTTGAATTATGATAAATATCAACCTTTGTAAGTGAACCAATAGATTTTTAAACACATTTACACACAAGACCATCCATTAATTTGTTTGTTTAAATGACTATTATTTATTTCAGCTAAACCCAGAAGATCTCAAATGTTTTATAAAAGTACCACCTCTTCTTTGTCTTCATTTTGTCTGTTTCGACTAACCACTAGGACTCTGCAAAGCCAATAAAATGCAACAGAAAGAATCAGATGCATGTGGTTCAGTCTGAAATCTAGACATATGTCCGTTTTTCTACTAAACGTTTTCTCTTCCTCACATTTACTGTTACTCTTCTGTCCCCCTTTGGCAAACGTGTGCATACAGTATGAATAGTTTTACAAGGCCAAGGGAGGAATAACAGTGAAGGAAGCTGTGTGTGTGTGTGTGTGTGTGTGTGTGTGTGTGTGTGTGTGTGTGTGTGTGTGTGTGTGTGTGTGGTAAGGAGGGGGTAAAGAAAAAGAAAACAGGTTGTCAGTGTGGTTGAACAGCAAAATAGCATTTTCTCCCCTGGGCTCAGCCTCCACAGATGTTTCATTCAGGCCCCATGGCAGGGCCACTCTAAAAAGTGCTCCAGCCCGACACAATTCAGCCCCTTTGTGCGCTAAAGGAGAGAAGCTCGGCCCACTGTTTACTGCTCATCCACCACCACGGCCCTCTTGTCCGCCCCCCTCTCCCCACGCTAGCAGGCGGAACAATTGGGGAGGGCCTTGCACGGAGCCGGGGCAGTGTGGCAGGTCAACAGAATAGGCTGTGAATCCTGTGCCTCTGAATCCTCCGGGTGGGTGGTCCAGCTCTCTCTCCTCTCTGACTCTCTCCACACATTTGCACGGAAACAAACCATCTCCTCTCTCCGCGTCTGACGCTCCTGTTTGGGGTCTGTGACGTGGCGAGAGGTGGAAGCCGAGCGCGGGTCTTTCTACAGGATTAGTGGACTCCATGTTCCCCCCTCTACCTCCCCGAGAAGGTCGCGAACACACCGGGTCAGGCCAGACGGCAGGAGGGGCCTGCAGTGGCCCACGTGGAGCCTGCCAGCAACTGGGTGGCAGTTAACACTAATCCTGCAGCTGATTACCATTGGCATGGGCAAATAAACAGTAATAAAATGAACCTCCAGGACCCAGCATACATGCACACTCAAAACCACACAAGTAAAGCGACATTGACACACTTGTAGCATAGTCCACTCACACTGGGACAACCAGAACAACTGAGAAACAAAAATAGCCTCTAATCTCTTATTTTGTCACTCGATAAACGGATGATTTGGTCCATAAAGATCCTGATATCAAAATAAAAGTTCTCATATTCAAAGTTTGTTAGAAGGCAGTTACATTTTTTCAATTACATTTACTTAACTTTTTTGAAAAAAATTACTTTTACTATGCTGTACATTTTCCTTTTACGTGAGTAAAATTTCTGGGTTCTCCACCCACAAAATGAAGAACAAACATGTTTTAACCAAAAATCCACCTGATAAAGACACACACCTGCAGTTTTTGTTAAAATTTCAAAGGCTTTTTATTGAAAAAAACTGATTTGGAAAAAAAATTATTTTGCCTGCTTCTGTTATTTTTTGCTACTTATATGAATTCCTGTCATTATATTTTGGTCTGTCTGATTATGTAATATTTAAATATGAAATGATTGAATATTTGATCAGTTTCTCAGTACTTGAGTAGATTTTTTTGCCAAATATTTTTTATCCTTACTTGAGTAATTCCTTAGACAGCAACTTTTTACTTTTGCTTGAGTGAAAATATGCTGAAATAGTTCTTCTCTTACTTGAGTACAACTTTGCCCACCTCTGGTAATATTTCAATTCAAATAACAAAAACAAAGCACCTCATTAATATTTAATTAATTAAAGCAGATTTTGCATCTAAGAGGAAAGCACATTGATTATATATGAATGGATTTTGTTGTGGTGTAAATTTAATGACAAGTGTTCTGGTCATTTGCTGTTATGTGTTTTTCCTTAGTCACAGTGACATCTAGTGAGCGTAAACCTAAATAGCTACCTGCTACAGACAGAACTATTATGCAACATCCTCAGTGTCTCAGGAACAGGACAAGAAATCCTCTGTTTTAACCCATTAAAGTGTTATATTAAAAAGCACATTTTTAAAATAATAAAAAAGGTTTTTCTCTTTGCTCGTTTAAGAAAAACTGAAGTGGCAGAGCAGCAGTTTCCTCTCCTCTAACCTGTTTGAGCAACAGTGTTTTTTTGTTGTTTTTTTTTTAGCATCCTGCCGTGGTCACAGGCAGGCGTTGATCCTCTTTTTGTTTCTTCAGATACGTGCAATACGTTGAAGAATTAAGGAAGTACCTCACCATATGAATGCATCACCTCTAAATGCGGAGCTGTGCTCTTACTATCTTTCTGGACTTTTGGACTGGTGTCATCAAACAAACTCAAAATGCCATCAATTTATTTGTTTTACCTTGGTAAGAGAACATTTTATCTATATTTTATAATAGAAACATGTTCTGATTATTTGCAAATGAATAAATAGAGGTAATGTCAGTCATCAGAACTGTAGATGTCTTACACAAAAATTTAAATTACGTATATTTTTTGTCTTAAAAGTACAATTGTACCCTTTTCAAAAATATTTTAATGTAATGTACATGGGTATGTGCATTGGTGTTCTCTTTTGTTCCCAAATTGCTAAATATGATTGCAAAATAGAGCAATAACTTGAATTTTCAACCATTAAATAATCTGTAGTATTAATATTTTGTTTAACCAGGAACGACCCATTGAGATTAAAAACCTCTTTTTCAAGGAACTCCTGTCTAAGATGTAGCAAATAATATACGGCACATACAAGAAAGAGGTCATCAGGCTGCTCTCATCCATTATAATGGATGTTACTTAGGATTTTTTATTTTTTTGGGGTTTTCAAAGTCACAGTCTTTCCCTCGTCTTTAGCTTCCTGGCATCAGTTTGCATTGATTAATTAACAAAATCAAAATTTTTACTTGATGCTGAGAGACTGCATGCCTCAACTTCATTATGCTAAGTTTTGACAGAATGAGAGACAGAATGTAGCTCCGTATGCAGTGAAGATGACTTAGTGTGGCTCAAACTGAGAATTGGAACAAAGCAAGAAAAGAGGTTGTTCACTGATGTACTGGGACTTAATATCCAAAAAACAGCCATTGTTCAGCAGTTTGTAGAAGGTCTACTATTTAAATAATTTTGCATTTTCCATTAACCAAAAGCAATAAACTGGGGTCCTTTGCAGCTGCAGGACCCACTCTTTGAACAAATTACCCCTGCAGGTAAATATTTATCTCAACTTTTTGTTTTATTTTAATATGTTATTACTTTTGTCATCATTTTTGGTGGTTCTTAGTACAGAGTAAAACGAACCCTCTTTTAAAACCTTTAGAACTGCCTATTTTAATAGTTCAAACACTAAATATACCTTCATATGCACTAATATACACAGTGTTTCAGTCTTAGCTCTACTACAGAAGCTAACGTCTTAGGGAGCACCAAATTTTTCTTTTGAATAAATTAATAAATAAATTACATTTCTGCAACTAATTTGGAGTTTTGGTCCTGCAGAAAATCTGTGAATACCGAACCATGAATAGATGGCGATCCACTGATTTTGGTCAAAATAATGTGTTTTTAATGTGCTTTAAAAGTATGTATATATATATATACAGATTACAATAAAATATAACTATGTGTGAGATATTACTCACTTATCAAGACTTTATGGCCAATTCTTTCCTCATAATGCTAATCTTTGCTAGCCCTACCTTGTGCTAACTTTTGAACAGATAATTCCAATGCTAACTGAGCAAACTTGTTTCCTAGCATTCACAAAACTTATAAACATAATGCAATGGCAGTCAGTGAAAAGTGATGAGGCTCCAGTCCCTTTTCAAGTCCTATAAACTAGGTCACAAGTTTGTTTGTTTTTCTGACAAGATAAAGCAGCATTTCAGAAGCTGTGGAAGGATACTTTGGTGAGATGGAGGTAGATGATCCACTGTGGTGCTGGTTCCCTAAAAATGAGCTGAAACAAAAGGCCCAAAAGCAATTTGAGTTGTCAAGACAGCTTGAATGTAATGCTAATAACATATCTACCACTTAACTGTTTTTCTGTAGGACTGGCTTTGACCTCCGGTCAGATGAGCACAACCCAGGATTCCAGTAGTCCAGAACCCATTATCTCCACAACCGCTGAACCAGTAGACACCAGTACCTCTTCCATGACCACCAGCATCACCACAGAGACCTTGAAAACCCCAGAGACCAACGGAAGCATGAATGCATCTGATAGTAGCACCAACACCACAGCTACTCCAGGAGACAGGAATGGTGAGTGCCATGAACACAAGCCAGTAAATGTTTTCTCCTTCAAGTCACATTTATTCCTTTTCTTAACATCTTTAGGAATTCCTAATATGTTTATGATTTTTAGAAACCCAGACCAGTGGTGGAGGTGTCACCTACAGTACCACCCCCATGAAGCCTTCATCTATGTCTACTCTGACTCCCACAACTAAAACATTTTTATCTACAAAAAAGATGACAACAAGAAGAACAACCAAAGCAAACCCCAAAAACAGTAAGCTGCAGCTGCTACAGAGCAATCACATGCTGTAAAGACATATTTGTATAAAAAGAATCCCTAAAACATGATATGATAGTTAATTCACAATTATTATGATCTATGACTCCCCACATCCACTACTGAGCATTCATATGGAGAAAATTGATCTCCATAGGACTTTTTTGGAAAAAATGTCTTTTATATCATATCATTATTTTAATGTGAATAAATAGATAAATTTGAATATAAAACTTTGTTTGTGTTGTAAACACAGCATGCATATTCACCTGAAAGTTTCATTTCAAATGCATCACTTATGAAGTAAAATGTGACAAGATAGCAGTAGATTCCTAATTTTGTTTGGTGTGTTTGTGAAATATTTCCTCTTTGAAAATCAACATTTTGCATTTCTTACAGAAGGAGGGTCAAACGAGACTACCGGTGAGTTTTTTTTTCTGTTTCTGAGGTCAAAATAAAGCCAAAGAGTGATTTTGAAGGTAAAATTGTTTCTTCAGACACAGATATTTGGGCCCCTTCTCCACCAAGGAGCCCCTGTGGGTTCCTGGAATTAAAAAACCATTCGAAAACCTTCATTACATGAAGGCAATCATGGCATCCGTATACTCTGAGTCATAACACAACAATGCCAGATGTCACATCTGTAGTCAAATATTTCTTCACAATAGGATTTTCCTCCTAAATGAGAGATTTCTGTACCTCTATCATCAATCTGTGGAGATCTTTCAGTATTTCCATCGGTTTCATTAGTTTATCAGGAGGATGAGAAGATCCAGATGAAGGTTTTTTGTTTTTTTTTTACAGAGTTTAGCGCTGCAGACTGTGCCATGTGTGCTAACCTCTCAATAAGCACAGAAAGACAAAATTTAAATCCAAAATCTGTATGATTCCACCAGACCTAAATAAGACACCATTTACTGCCTGATTACAAATATATTGATATCTCTTTGTTGGTTTGATGAGGAACATTTTAATTTCAACTGTAGCCTTTCAAGTAGTCTATGTTACATTTGGAGGAAAATATGTTATTTACATATTTGTTAAAACAGTCACTGGGTCATGACAGTACAGCATGAGAAAGATAATCTGTCAAAAAAACAAAACAAAAAAAAAAACCTAACTCCTCCATCTCCTCTCTGATCCACTATCCCATCTGAAGAAAAGTGCTGCACCCAGTCAAAAACAACCAATCAGAGCCAGGAGGAGGGTCTTAGCGCTGTCAATCATCCTTGTGTACTCTGTGCAATGTGCTAATGACAGAGAAGCAACTTCCTATTTCATTCAGTGGCCATGCTAACTAGCCTTAGCATTTGTAGCAGGATGTTATGGTGAACCAGCTGTAGCATAGCAGAGAGAAAGGGAGAGTGTGAGCAGTGTGTACACAAGCCAGTTTATTAAAAATTTCTCAGTATATTAAAAGATGTATTAAATGAGATAGCATTTATAAAAGATAAAAGAAAAAAATCACAATTAAACAAATGGAAAGTTATGTTTATGTACATTTATGGAACAAATATGTGGAACAATCTGTGTCTAAAGAAACCAAAAACAGATAAATTAAGAAAAATATTACACATTCAGTAGATTCAGTAGAGTGCTGTATTATTGCAAAGATAAAAATAAATTCTTTATTATGTTTACATATGCACGTTGCCTGCTTTGTGTATTAATATGTATCTGTATGGATAGTTGATTGATGCTTAGTTGCTTATAGTGAATTGACTTGAGAGAAAAGGTAAACAATACAAGATTTTTTCTTTAATCTGCTCCATCAAAATGTTGCATGTGACATGATCACTTTAAACTGTAAATATAAGTCTATATATATA